>NC_134789.1:27423123-27430623 GCF_046742065.1 Oratosquilla oratoria
ATTGATGGTGTGACTTTCTAAGAAAGCAATCCTTATCATGGAGGTGCGTCAGAAGCAAAGATGAGTCATTGAATTCCTCCATGCAGAAAAAAATAAACCAATCAACATTCACCGGCGCATGGTGAACGTTTACGAAGCTGATGCAGTTGATGTCAGCACGGTTAGTAGATGGGTTCGTCGATTTCAGAGTGGCGACAGAGATGTGAGTTACAAAGTACACTCCGGACGCCCATTCACAGCCATCACCCCGGTAAACAAAGTGCGTCTCGATCAACTCATCCGCGCTGATCGGCGGATAACGGTGAATGAAATGCGTGCAGAGTTGGATGTGGGCCAGAGAAAAGGGAAACATTCCGTTTGCAACACGACAACGCCAGGTCACACACAAGTTTGAAGACCACGGAATGTGTGACAAAGTTCGGCTGGACGGTGCTGTCTCACTCACCGTATAGTCCCGACCTGGCACCGTCAGACTTCCACTTGTTCGGACCTCTAAAAGACGCATAACGTGGGCAGTGTTTCCCCGACAACAACACCGTAATCGCAGCCGTGAAAAAATGGACCGCCTCGGCATGCGCTGACTTTTACGACCGAGGCATTAAGGCTCTCGTTCATCGCTGGCAAAAGTGCATTGAGAATAATAGTGACTACATAGAAAAATAAATTCTGGATCACAAAAGGTCGCTCGTTTTAATGGTGCCACTCCCGTCTTCATAGCTCTTCAACTTTTTGAGTTAAAGAATATGAAGCATTACTTTTGGAACGACCCTCATATATATATATATATATATATATATATATATATATATACATATATATATATATACATATATATATATATATATATATATATGTGTGTGTGTGTGTGTGTGTGTGTGTGTGTGTGTATGTATATATATATATATGTATATATATATATATATATATATATATATATATATATATATATATGTGTGTGTGTGTGTGTGTGTGTGTGTGTGTGTGTGTGTGTGTGTGTGTGTGTGTGTGTGTGTGTGTGTGTGTGTGTGTGTATACATATATATATATATGTATATATATATATGTGTGTGTATGTGAATATAAATATATATATGTATATATATATATATATATATATATATATGTCTTCTTTCTGCATGCGTTATCATTGTAACTCACTGTAACTCCAGTCCAACGCCTCAGCACAAATGTCTATATGTACTACTTCAGTAAAAAGCTTATGTACAATAATCAGATCCCGTTTTCAGTATCCACAGCTCATTGTCATCGGTAAATTATTTTTCCTTTTCAAAATGGGAAGAGGGGAGTGAAAAGGGTGGTCATAGGTATATGCCTCTGAGTTAGCTATATTTCTTGCAAGGGGGAAAATCTCTTGGTATATAAATAGAAGAATTTCCCTACTATCACAGTTAAATGCACCCTTTTGTCCCATATGATTTGACAGAGGCCTATATGGTGTCAGTTCATATGGCATATGAAGTGAAAATTATTATCTACACTAGACGAAATTGGCAGTGTTCGGAGAGTCATAATACCAATTCATACCCCCATGGTTTCTTCCGCAACTACGTCCCTGCTTTTTCTAAGTCTTGCTGTCGGAAAAAAATATACTAATTGGTCCAACTAATCTAATCCGACAAGAATCTCTCTCCCGCTTAAGCTCCCATTCCATTGCCCTAACATCTGAAGAGACGGATCCCGCTGTGAACGTAGAGTGGTTTATAAAGCAGTGTTTCTTACAAACACAGAATCTGGATCCTTCCGCCATTTTCCTTCAACCTTTGACACCAATCGTTTTGCTATTCTCACCATCTTACACTTTCCTTACAACTTTCTTTCCTCAACCTATACAATCACCTCTGACTCACAAAGCTCTTTAGAAATATTGTCTACCATCCACTCCTATTCTCCATTGATCCACAAAATTCTCTTTTGGATAACCCGAATCTCCTCTCTATTTGAATCTATATCCTATTCTGTGTGTCATTTCATATTGATGTTCCAGACAACGAACGAGTAGACAAATTATCTTAGGATTCAGCATCGATACTATTCGATGTCTCCACCCCACTCTCTGTAACAGACCACTATCCCGCCCTTCAATCCATATTACAAAATATGTATCAAAAATATTGGCAAAAGCATCTGACAAAGAACTAAAAAGCAATCACTCATGCGAGCGTTAAAACAGGACATTGTCCTTTCATCCATGGCCATACCATGATCGGAGACAACCCTCCCACTTGTCCATGCGGTACCCCTTTTACTCTCCTGCGAGCCTATTAGAATGATCTTCGTACACAATCCCTACTCCTAATCTCCCCCCTCAGATAATGATCACACACACACACACACACACACACACACACACACACACACACACACACACACACACACACACACACACACACACACACACACAAACTCACACACACACACACACACACACACACACACACACACACACACACACACACACACACACACACACACACACACACACACACACACACACACACACACACACACAGAGAGAGAGAGAGAGAGAGAGAGAGAGAGAGAGAGAGAGAGAGAGAGAGAGAGAGAGAAATCCAGGAGAATCAACAGCAATACCTTTATCTTCTCTCCACACTTTTCCACAAGTGCTGGGACTCCTTTCCAAGACATGAATGTCTTTAAACGTGGAACATTAATATTCTCTTAATCTAAGAATGGTATACCCTCATATATATCTTATCTCCTGCTAGTTAACCTAATATCATGGACATAATATATAGTTCGACGACATGTTTTTTTATTATAAAGATAGATGCATTGCCATGTCGATGATACTACTACTACTACAAGTACTACTAACAGTTCACATGTTTCAAATGGACAACCTATTCATTATTTTAATCTTAGAAAATTAATCTTTAGAACTGTAAAATTTCATCATACAGGTATTTGAACATGTTCCGTGGTATTTTAAAAACTTAACAAAATACACAGTGGTGTCATGTACTTCAGCAATGGTACACTGAAAAAAAATTATTTGGTAAAAGTCTCTCGCTTTTATTCACCTGTGGGGTTAATTATCTCAATTATCTTGATCAATGGTTTCACTTGCTCATTCATATCCCTGCACACCCAAGCAAAATCTATAATTATAGTGAACGAGGTATCTGAATCAGCCTGTCACCCAGCACAGCTTGTAACCCTAAATTCCCGTCCAAAGTGTGCATCATTCAGATCTGAATGTAGTAGATGGCGGTGTTGAATGGTGAGCTAAGTGTCCACACTGATGTCCACACTGAGTGGGCATGAGGAAAGAATGCGACTACGAGAGAAAGCATGCCAGTTACCGCTGAGCATCGGCAGGGTAAGAATGGACGCCGACGAGTTCCTTGTAACGGAACCATTATTTTGGAGCACTGTTGCCCTGTGCTATGAATAATACACTAGTGAGAAATATGTGATGCAGACAATGGTTTTCTCAAAGGCCTGTAAAGGACAATGGTAACTGTATCAACATACATTATTTAGTACTTCATCATTGAATCGGAGTTGCAGTATATATACAAAACAATTCCATTACCAGTTCTTATTCAAATGCATTATCATGAAATAAATAGGCTCTGCTATTGAACACAAATAAATAAGAATTTAATCGATATTTTTCAAGGATTGATTCATAAATTAATTTTTCATTTTTTTTTAATAATCGTAATTCATAGTGTATTATTGATGCCGATCTCTATTATAGAAAAATGAATATTCAATTTATTGTCAGTCCTCATTTAAAGCTGAGTTTATATAAAGGTAAAATCATCTTTGTAAATACTAAAAGTGACGTGTTAAGTTGTCAGCTATTGTTTTTTTTTTCAGGATTCTTGGCTGAGAAAATAGGCTACATTAAAACCATAGAAGTATACCTTATTCTTAACAAACATACCACTGCATAATCTATTTCCAGGTGAAAGTAATTGATTATTGATTGCAGAAGTAATCTATTAAAAAAATATTATCGCCCAACCGCAGGTTGCCGACCACTGGCCATGATGGAGCATGTGCTACACACATCCTCCTTCAACAAAGGGTGAACCGACACTACCCACATCTGCATGTCCATCAAATGGAAACTGTCCGAAACAGCTCAGCAGTGCGTTGGCTGTGTTGTAAACCTCGATTTCCAACAACGCCACTAACACTGCCATGGTCATGGCTCACAGTGTGGACGAAGCCTAACTCGAATAGATGATCACCCATGAATTTTCTTCTGTAGCCATGATTACCCATTTTGCTGCGAAGTATCTTAGACCCCCAACAAATATATACATATATATAATAAATAAATAAAAATTCTTGGTGACAGCAAGAATAAGAAAGGAATAATCAAAATAACTTCAAAATATTCTTAACCTTTTCCCTCCTGATGGGAGTTTCCCTTAATCGAATAAAAATTTCCTAGTGGTAACTAATATAACTAATAAAGCATAAAAACTAAAACCATAAAATGCAGTGAAAGGAAGTGATGCAGTTCTAAAGGCTCATTTAATTTCTAATCTCTCATAAACTTCCATCACGCAAAAATGGATAAATGTAGTGTATATCTTTCTGTGACTTTGGTTCCAGGAGAAGAGTACCAATAGTTTCTACATTAGTATTTACCCTACAAATAGAGCTAGCCCCTTCAGTATAAGACCTATTTCTCAACCGAATAACATCGCCCTTCATTATCCAGAACAAAATATGTAAAGTGCACCATCGTAGCAAAGGGGTTCTAATATAGTAGTACTGAAGGAAAAAGTAGCCCTAAGAATAATTTGATAAATCGAGACACATATAAAGATACAGTTCACCCTTAGATGAACAGTACCATTTCTTTGCGCATTATAAGTGATATGATATTAAGTGGGTCAGTGCATACATTAAGTACACTACAGATGGTAGGAAACCTATCTAAGAGCACGTGTCGAAATCGTCCAATCTTTGATGCAAAAAGTTTCTCACGTGCAAGTAAAGTTGCAGGAAACATACTTGTATTATTATCTACTATCTTTTAAGTATTGGGTGGAACGTTTTCAAACATTAAAAAAAAATTACACAGGAGAGGTAAAATCAAAGAATACTGAAAGTGTGATTTATAAGTCATGTCATATTGAATGAATATGGAATTTGGCGAAATAATTCTTATTTAAAATTATTTTATTATTATTATTTATATATATTTTTGCTTTTATGTGGAATTCTAGCTGTCATATAAAGATACACAAGTCAAAGACGCAATTTTTAACATCAGCAGAAAAGTTGAAAATAACCCATATTTTTACATATCTATAATACAACCTTTTGTTTATGGCAAATATGGTGAGCTTCACCAACTTTTGATCAAATACTTCTTTTGCGGCTACCAAAAACGAGGCACTCGTATCCGATAAAGCCTTTTGTGGTGTGACATTTGTATTTCATTTAGATATATATTTGAATCCTCATATAGATGAACATGGATTTTGTTTAACAATTTTTTTATTATCTAAGGAACATAAAGAATTTTGGTAAAGGAGTCACGCTACGTCTAGCCACATGGCGAAAAATGCAACAACTAAACACCAAGACAAACCTCCACGAAACATATATCGGTAGTACGCAAGACCTCGTTAATTCTTATTTCAAAGTTTAGCTATTTCTAATAAGTTTTCACTATTCACACATAAAATAACATATAAGTTGATGCAGATCCCAAAGCTAACACGTGCACTTAATTTTTTTTAAGTACAATTCAATTTCTGCTAAAAACAACTTTTGGTAACAAGATTCTGTACGACCTATTACAAAATGGATTTCACTAAAAAATGTATCACATTTTACTACATCCTATTACTTTGAACAAATAAACTAATAATTGTGTTAAGAAGAGACAAATGACAGATGAAAATGGTTGTGCTCGTGCTGAATGAGAGAATCTTCGTATGTGTAAAGAAAATAAACGAGGGAGGGTAAGGGCAGGGAGTAAAATAATGCCAACAATCATATCAAAATTAACAGGTAACGTTTTCTCCAGCTTTACCTTGCTGTCTGTAAATTCAAATACTTATCTTTCTATCAATGCACCTTTCTGTATTTACCTAGCTCTGGGTCTATATCTGCCTACCTGTCTTTCTGTCTGTCTGTCTGTCTGTCTGTCTGTCTGTCTGTCTGTCTGTCTGTCTGTCTGTCTGTCTGTCTGTCTGTCTGTCTGTCTGTCTGTCTGTCTGTCTGTCTGTCTGTCTGTCTGTCTGTCTGTCTGTCTGTCTGTCTGTCTGTCTGTCTGTCTGTCTGTCATAAAATTAGACGGTGTTTTCTCTAAGCTGAGTCAAACGTCTAGTTTTAATGAAATGTTTCTATAGTGAGGAGATTCAGATGGTTAATTCAGACACAAGAAACGATAAAGGCTAAATATAATAATCCAAAATTAGCCAGAAAAAATCTAAGGTGATCACATTTTTAATGGGTCATATTCATTAAAACAACATTGTGTTATTAAAGATCATACATCAGGACACCATGTCTACGCTTGGAAACAGAAGTGACCTGACCCCCTAGGGGCATTCATTAGCACGACATTCCTGAAGCACAAGACTTTTCCTAAAGTAATACTATGTATTTCTATACACAAGCTTCGAACGTTGCAAAGCGCCAGCACAGTCATTGTTGCATAACAATAGGAACAACGCTTTAATCTCATATCGAATACATGCCTCTCAGTGCAACCAATATCTACACGCCAGAACATCTCTTGATCATGAATTATTCCCACATATTCACCTAAGACATTCCCAAATGCACTACCACTTTCCCCCATAACTAATATACTCCACCTCTCAATGCAGCCATCGCGTAATTCCTTGCCTCCACCCTTCCATACCTCCACATCTCTCTACAATCCCAATGGCTACCAGCCTTTCACCCTTCCCCTCCGTACTGAATTTCCTCCTGATTCACAGCCACACAAAACCATGATTCATAGTTTTGCTTATCCATCCAGAACATGTCACTCATTACAACATCCAATCGAAGATTCCATTATGTCACCAGGCATACTTTGATAATATCTAATTTACAGATACTGTTGCCACTAAATCATTGTGAATATCACCACCAAAAATACAATCTCCCTCACTACTCTACCTGTAGGCAATGAGAGTCGGCTGTCTAACATTTTTACTGCACATATTGAACGTCTACATATTTCCATAAAATATTTCGGTTGCATGTTGTCTACCACTGGTTTACGGACCGCTCTATTGTGTCACTTAACGCATTACTAGATCCGTTCAGATAAACATGGCTAAATTTTCAGTCTTCCTTTACGCCACAACACAGGAGCATATTCGTCTGTATGATAAAATATTCATCATCATTATTATTATTACATTCATAGTTACATAACTGTATCAGAAGGGAGTTAAAATGGCAAAAATGGAATCTGATTCGCAGGATCTTTATTAAATCTTCAGCTGCGATTAGGGGCATGCCATA
>NC_134789.1:27435623-27438123 GCF_046742065.1 Oratosquilla oratoria
AGGGTTCGTAAGGTGTTTAGCAAAAATATGTAGCCAGAATTAATGCCAAATACCGCTAGATTATTGGGGTTTTAACGCCATCTATTGAGCGGTTGAAAAATTAAAAATCGAAGCGATAGCTATTGTTGCCATTTTATTGTATTTTATATATTTTTAGAATTATATATTGATTGATATTTTCGGCCTTGTATATGATTATTATTTTAGTTCAATACTTTTTTTTTACTTCATTTGTAACCATTACTGTGTAAATAGTATTTGCTTTCACATGCTTGACATTTGACAATATCTCGTATATATAATATCTTTCATACCTCTGAATTTTTCATAAAATATAAAGAAAAAATTATAATACACATACACACACACACATATATATATACTGTATATATATACATACGCACACACACACATAATATATATATATATATATATATATATATATATAATTCTCTTATTTGATTTATATACATATGAATTTCTTTATCATTTGTCTTCATGGGTATTATATGTGGTAATATGGGCAAATGAAAGCTTAGGTTTTATTTCATAATTTTATTAATTCCAAAGAACACCTACCAGAACAATTTCTATTCTTATCACATTATCACATTTATGCCAAGAGTGTGAAGCAGGTCTATAAAACATCTATATAACTGTGGACTCAATTGTGGTACTAATATCTGTTGTTGCAATTTGACATATGTTGCTTACTTTTTATGGTTTACAGGTCTTATAGAATTATGCAATGCTAATAAATGGTCAGTACTAACCAAAGTTCTCATCCAATGAACTTGGCAAGTTTTCCATTTCAATTTGCTGGTGATGCAAAGTACTTGCAGTATCCAAGTGCAGGTCAATATCTGTAAAATAATATATGTGATGTTTTGTAGTTATAAACAGATAATGTATGTAAGGTATCTATGCTCAGAATTTAGTTTGTAATTTCAAGTTGAAATATGTTTTGTGCAAATACAAAAATTAGCTAATGGCAATGAAAGAATATTCTAAATAATGTTCAACTTTAAAGTAATACAGAAATATATAATATATAGAGACAACCAATGTTTTGTTTCAAATGCAATGGGCTAATAAAATAAAGTCATTTCAATTAATCTTAGAACTGTACTATACTATTTACACATTGATCAAGCACTTACCTGCATCCATACTGGTTATTTCTGGCTCATCTGGGTGTGCTGGATCTGATAGATAATATAACGCATAATGAAAATCATTACTTCTTACCAAACAATGTTAATTATTGTAATCTTATGATAATGTATATATAAAACTGCATTGACTCACTCAGCAGGCAAATTTTGATCTGGGTATGCATTGGGGCACAAACGGGTTGATGATGCATATTGCCGTTGAGAAAAATTATGGCTACATATCCTTTGACTTTTATTTAATTGTGTAGGTGTTTTCTTCCTTAATGTCGATATACCGGTTACTTGTATCCACTTTGAACATCTATCAAAAAAGAAGAGAATGTTGATTTACAATTTTACTTAATGAATAAAATGACACTTATATGTCTATAATACTTAATGTTGGCAGTACAATATACACTTACCTTTGTGGTTCTTTAGGAAACCGATGGTACATGAATTCAGGATGAGAACTTTTGGACTGTTTGAACCAACCATGTGTTCCAAGTGACATATGGCTGAAATGTAAACATGCAGACGATCCAAAAAGCCCGCTAATTCTTTCCGAATAAAGCAGAGCGATCTCTAGCGTTGGTTGAAGTAACTAAACTCATGAGTAATCAGTTAGGCTATTTACACCTTTTTCGTGCCTTCCAGTCTTTCGTATATAGTCTTTGCCTGGAACGCTTATGGTCATTAGTTACCATATATTTCCATACATGTAATTAATTACTTACCCATGTCTAAATAATATAGTATTGTAAATAACAATAATTACATGCAAACTGATTACGATATATACTCTTGCGAAGTTCATAAATGTGAATGATGTGTGAATGTGGTTAATGCAATGTTACGTACAGATGTAAATGTTATGGTAATATGGCAATGTAGTTGTTTGTGTCTCTAGAAGAAAGAGGCTCTCTATAGAATTTCGTGGCGGTTGGCAAATGTCGAGTGCGTGTAATTTTGCACTTGTCATATGTATACATGTATGTATGTGCGTATGTGTGTATGTGCGTATGTTTCTAGGTATGCATGTCCTATCATGTCTATCTGACTGCTTGTCCATTTGTTTGCCTGTCTGTCTGTCTGTTTGCCTGTCTGTCTGTTTGTCTGTTTGTGTGTGTGTCTGTCTGTCTGTCTGCCTACAAGGTTCCTCACTAGAGCCTCCCAAATTAAATAAAAGCCCATGGCGTTTGAATGGATTAGAATATGGATTAGTGACAGAAAAGAGCGGGTCTACAACTGTATAAAACCCAAATTGGGCAATTTTACTATTGGTGTTCCCCAGAGCTCGGTTTTGGGTCCCTTATTGCCTATTATGTACATACACAACTTGGACA
>NC_134789.1:27445623-27448123 GCF_046742065.1 Oratosquilla oratoria
CTTCTTCTTCTTCTTCTTCTTCTTCTTCTTCTTCTTCTTCCTCCTCTTCTTCTTCTACTTCGTTCTTCTTCTTCACGTTCTTCTTCTTCTTCTTCTTCTTCTTCTTCTTCTTCTTCTTCTTCTTCTTCTTCCTCCTCTTCTTCTTCTTCTTCTTCTTCTTCTATTTCTTCTATACACACATAAACCTATCACCTATACACACACATATACGCATATACTTATGCACATACACATACACGTATTTATATACACATTGACATATATGCGTCGGGGGCCCCTAGAGGATCGGCGGGGGCCCCCAGAGGATCAGCGGGGGCTCCCAGAAGAGCCGCGGGGGGCCCCAGAGGAGTCGCGGGGGCCATCAGAGGACGGCAGGGGCCCCCAGAGGAGCCACGGGGGCCCCAAGGGAACCACGGGGGCCGCCAAAGAAGCCATCCCAATAATTCAAGGGGACCCATGGCCTGTCGCTACAAATTATACATTTCAATATAGTGTAGTCTTGGCATCGTGTCGGTAGTCGATATTGTATAGTCAGTCAGCCTTACGGAAGTGTCCCCAAACACCGTCACCACTGAGGTCATTTCAAAATAATTTTGAAAGAGAAATGCATCTATAAGTTCCTGCGATCAGACTTTGCACCGTTTTTAACGAACTTCTTATATCCTGAGAAGTAATGCCGCATGAACGCCTCTCAATCCTCATCGTTCTCGGCCAATCAGTCGTCTGCGTTGCCGTGACGTCACCACTCTCGGCCAATCAGTCGTTTCCGTTGCCGTGACGTCACCACTCTCGGCCATTCAGTTGTCCCCGTTGCCGTGACGTCACGGGGTGTTACCAAAACACCACCATGACTGAGGAAATTTAGAGAGTTTTGATTTTTTTTTCTATTTATACTTAGATATTTGCTCAAAGGCACAATGCTCCACATACCATTTCGACACGATGATTTACCAAAGATCTTGCAAGGGATTGTGTTGCATCCGAAGAGCCCACGACCACTTATCTAATATAATATGGTAGCTGTCCGTCCGTCCCTCCATCCGTCCGTCCGTCTGTTACGAGTAGGCGAATCTCTGATTAAATTTTATAAAATATATATATATATATATATATATATATATATACATATACTGTAGATAACCTGGCTTCGCATGAATTGTAACGCTTTGAATGAGTGTTTTGAACAACAAGAAAGAACTGCCCCAGTCTTTAGCATTGGATGTTGTCAACGCGCAGTCAACCGATCCAAGTTTAGCAATTGCTAGACTAGGTTATTTCTGGGGTTTTAGCCATACTGAATCAAGTGGTTGACATTAATATTGCAACATTAGAGTGATAAACCAAACTAAACAAGTTTTTATAATGTATCTAATGGCAAACTCCAATAGATTCCAATTAACTCCCTCAGACTGATATGGTTTAGGTACACTGGAGAGTCCGACTGAAATATCGCTGTAATGATGCAAGTAAACACAAATGCTTATTGACATAGGATTTAGTTGTTTCTCATTTTATAAAGGATTACAAAGGATTACAAAGGCGGAGCATGCCGACAGGAGACCCCTTGGTCCATATCTAGGTCGGCTGCGAAAAAAAAAAATAATAATAATAAAATAATAAATAAAAACTATGATAATGTAAATAACAAATAAAATACATAAATAAATGTATAGGTATAGCTAAATATTAAACAAACAGGTAAATAGTAAATAATAATAAATTGACATATAACTAATAATAAATGAAAATCAAACAGACATATGATAACAAAACAAAAACAAATAATATAAAATAAATTATAATCATTACTGCATCTTGCTTAAGTGTTTATCTAAATGATTCTAAAAGCTTCGAACTGAACTACATTGCACTACCTGTGCAGGAAGTTTATTCCATTCATTAACTACACGGTTGGCAAAGTTGTTTCTAACTACTTCCAAATTGAATCTATTTCCGGACAGTTTGAGACCATTGTTTCTTGTCTGATTCTCATTCAATGTGAAAATTTTGTCACTTTTGATGTTGTCAATTCCCTTTAGAATTTTAAAGACCTGTATCAAGTCACCTCTGAGTCTATGCTTTTTTAGGGAAAACAGATTCATATGTTATTGATTCCTGCCAAGAAAAATATTTATTGTATTGATGCATTATAATTTACAAAATTAATTTAATTTTCTAATGCTATATCACGTAGTAGGTATGCACATCTAAAAAAATACCAAGTTATCTAGTAAAATTTATTATAACCAACAAGGCACCCTCAAGCGATGTACAAAATCAATACCTTAAAAATCAATACAATAGCACTATCAATTTCCCATGTTTCATTTTAGCATCATTTGCTAAGAAAAACATCAATCTACAGAAGTTCACTACAATCTTTCTAGTCCTAAGATTATTCATATAATTGACATCAATACTTGTCTAAATTTCAAGATGCACAAACATGCATCTCCTAAAAGGTTTCAATAATGGCTGAATCTGGTACTTGTGGTACAAA
>NC_134789.1:27453123-27518123 GCF_046742065.1 Oratosquilla oratoria
TAATAAAAAGATCTTTTGGAAAGAAATTAAAAGAGTAAGAGGAGGCGAATGAAGTAGACAAGAAAAGATAAAAGGTGCAGATGGAGAGATAATAATGGAAGATAAGGCAGTAAGAGGAAGGTGGGCAAAGTATTCTAGGGAGTTGCTAAATGTGAAGGAGGATAAGGATGGAAAGGTAGCTGCAGCTAAGAAAATGAGAGTGATGAGTGAGGAAAATGGAGGAGAAATAGGGAAAGGTGAAGTGAAAGCGGCTGTTAAGATGATGAGAGCAGGCAAGGCACCTGGGTTGGATGGATGCCATGCACAATGTCTGATGAAAGGTGGTACAGTTATGGTGGACTGGCTGGTGAGGTTACTTATTGTTTGTCTAAGAGAGGGTAGAGTGCCGGAGGACTGGAGGAGTGCCTGTATATTTCCGCTTTACAAGGGAAAGGGGGACAAGTGTGAGTGTAGTAGTTTCAAGGGGATCAGCTTGTTGAGTGTAGTTGGGAAGGCTTAAGGGAGGGTCTTGATTGAGAGGATTAGGAGAGGAACAGAGGGAGTAATTGGTGAGGAACAGTGTGGTTTTAGGACAGGTAGGGGTTGTGTAGATCAGATTTTTGTGGTAAGACAGATATGTGAGAAAGCTATAGGAAAAGGTAAGGATGTATTTTGGGTTTTTATGGATTTGGAAAAGGCTTACGACAGGATAAACAGTAAGGCACTCTGGGAGGTACTACAGATATATGGGATAGGAGGAAAGCTGTTAAGAGCAGTCAAGAGTTTTTACGAGAGTAGTAGAGCTTGTGTTAGGATTAGAAATGGAAAGAGTGAATGGTTTGAGGTAAAGGTGGGACTTCGTCAGGGATGTGTTATGTCACCCTGACTGTTCAATCTATACATGGATGGGGTGATGCGAGAGGTGAATGCAAGGGAATGGGTCAGGGGTTGGAGGAGGTTAAAGAAAATTAAGAAAAGTGGGAAATAAGCCAGTTGTTGTTTGCTGACGACACTGCGCTTGTAGCAGGATCAGAGGAGGGATTGAGGAATTTAGTGACAGAGTTTGAGAAGGTGTGTGAAAGAAGAAAGCTGAAGATAAATGTGGGCAAAAGTAAGGTGATGAGATGTACAAGGGGAGAGAGTGACAGCAGGCTGGAAGTGAGCAATAGGGGAGAGACGCTGGAGAAAGTGGATAATCTTAAATACTTGGGTGCAAATATGGCAGGAAAGGGAAGAGTGGTGGTGGAGGTAGAATGTAGATTGAGAGAAGCGAGTAAATGCCTTGGTGGATTAAAAAGTGTAATGAGAAATAGACATCTGGGAATTGATGCTAAGAGGAGGTTTTATGAATGAGTGATTGAGGCGACAGCACTGTATGGATCAGAAACATGGAACATAAGAGAGGAAGAGAGAAGGAGTTTGTATGTGTTTGAGATGAAATGTCTGAGAAGTATGATAGGGATTATCATCCTAGATAGAGTGAGAAATGAGGAGGTGAGGAGGAGAACAGGGGTGGAAAGAGAGCTGGGAGATGGGGTTGATGAAAGGTTATTAGGATGGTTTGGACACAAACAAAGAATGAGTGAAGAAAGACTAGTAAAAGAGGTGTAGAAGTCAGAGGTGGAAGGAGTGAATATGAGGGGGCATCCTAGGATAAAAGGGATGGATGGGTTAAAAGGGGCATTACAAAATAGAGGAATTTCTATTGAGGAAGGATGGGAGAGGACAGAAGATAGGGGTGAATGGAGAATGGTTGTGTATGGATGATGCTGTGATGCATGAGGGGGAGTGAATGGGGGGTGGGGGGCGAGGAAGTATTGTTACGGGCGGCTGGTATGTGAAGAGACGTTACGTATAACGTCTAAGTGCTTAAGAACCAGCGCACTTCTAGAAGCCACTGTAGGACTGAACTATCTGGTCAGGGCCTAGATAATTCGTAAGACTAGAAGTAAAGGTAACAAAGAAGATTCCAGGAAAGGAATATTAAACTAGCGATAAAACTAGTAAACGAAATTATTAATGGAAAATATTTACAGGCAATCAACACAAAAGAGAATGGGCAGTAGGGTCAATGGGACCGTTACATGATTATAAGAATATGGAAATTATCGTTCAAATAAGAAACACAAGATAAGTATACAATATGGTACTATCTAAGTACAAAGAGATCAGGAACATGCATCAGAATAAGTAATAAGTACAAATATAAGTAAAGTAATGCAATGTATATCAGACACGTAATGTAGGCAAAAAGGGTGATCACTTCACACCAATCGTCTCATGAATCTAAACCTTCTAGTTTTTATCAAGAGATAAGATATGCGGGAAATGACAAGGAATGAGCGATTTCCACCGCTTATATACCATTGGACCGGAAGCGGGGATACTTCCGGTTAAGGGTGCGGGGAGGAGGAGGGTAAGTTAACACGTCAACATGGGTAGTTTTAGGACCCTCGACTCGCTTGAACAATCTATTTATTTAGTAACTGTCAAATCTGTGCGCTCCGAACTATTCAGGATTTCGCTTGTCTGTTTGTTCTACCAGAGTGCGCACCTCTCCGCACGTAGGCAAGATTACATATAGTGGACGGGCGTTACTGCTTAACATTGTTACAATACATACATAGACAAGAAATATGAACATAGTTATGTAATACAAAGGAACACAATTCTATAACATAATTACATATATGACGTAATATCTAATATTACGTTACACCTCCACCGTTTGGGAAAGCTTTTCACTTTCTGTTGAAAAGCTATGTTCTAGAAAGTATGGAGTAGTTCTTCTGCGCAGGGGACAGCTTCTTGCTGTAGTAGGCGATAGCGTGAAGAACTTCATTGTGTTCTTGCAAGAGGGCGGCACCGATACCGGTGTCACTCGCGTTGACTTGCAGAAGAAAGGGTCGTTGGAAATCGGGTGCCCTTAGAACTGGTGCGTTAGTGAGAAGGGACTTCAGGTTTTTGAAGGCCGTCTCACAGGTAGGTGTCCACACGAAGTCGTGGTCTTTTCTCAACAGGTCAGTCAATGGTTCTGCTACATCTTGTTTCTCAGATAAGTGAAGATTTTGTAGTATCTGGGAGTTTTCCAAGGGAATCTCAGGAGGATTAGGCAGGTTATCAGGAGGCTCTTCCGATTTTATTGTGGTAGAGCTGCAAATTGGAATTGGATCTCTGGAATGATAAGGTTTTAAGGTATTTATGTGACAGAGACGGGAACTATTTCTTCTGTCTGGAGTTTTGATTATGTAGTTGAGATCACTGGCTCTGGACAAGACTTCATAGGGTCCTTTGTATTTAGCCTGCAATGGATCTCCTGGTATGGGAAGATAAAGTAACACTTGATCTCCTGGAGAGAAAGTTCTAAGTTTAGAATTTTTATCATACCGACCTTTCATTTCTCGTTGAGCATTCGCCAAGTTCTCTCTTGCCAACTTCCAAGCTTCTAACAACTTCTCGGTGACCTGGGACACGCATTTCAAAGAAGGAACTGGTGGTTCTTCTTTCATCCATTGTTCATGAAGTATCTTTAGGGGACCACGGACTTCATGACCGAAGACTAATTCTGACGGGCTGAATCCAAGGCTTTCTTGAATTGTTGTTCGGGTGGCGAACAACAAAAAGGGGAGTCCGTCTTCCCAATTTCGAGTGTTCTCAGCACAGAAGATTCTTAACATTGTCTTGAGCGTTTGGTGAAAGCGCTCTAGAGCACCTTGTGATTGAGGATGATAGGCGGAGGAAGTTACATGATTTATACCTAGTGTTACAAGAGTTTCTCTAAACTTGTTGGAAAGAAAATTACTTCCTTGATCACTTTGAATGTTCTTAGGAAATCCTACCATAGTGAAATATTTCAACATTTCTCTGATTATGTTTTGAGCTTTAATATTTTTCAAAGGAATGGCTTCTGGAAAACGAGTGCTCATACACATGATTGTGAGAATGTACTGATTTCCTTTACTTGAAGGAGGTAAAGGTCCTACACAGTCAATAAGAACTTTTTTAAATGGCTCTTCCATTACAGGAATGGGATGGAGTGGAGCTTCTACAATTTTCTGGTTGGGCTTACCTACAAGTTGACATGTATGACATGTTTTACAATATTGGGCAACATCTTTGACAACCGTGGGCCAATGGAAATGTTGGGTTATGTTGAACAAGGTCTTTCTTACCCCTAAGTGACCTGCTAAGGGAGTATCATGAGCCAATCTTAGAACATTATTCCTGAAACCAAGAGGGAGGACTATTTGATTCCTTACTTGCCATGGCTGGTCAGCGGTTGCGGTGGATGCTCTCCATTTTCGCATTAGGACTCCGTTTTCTATATAGAAACCTCGTGACATATTTTCAACTTCTTCTGGAGAAGAAACAATCTCGTACAAATTTTTAAGAGAAGGATCTGACTTCTGTTCTTTGATTAATTCTGCTCTAGATAGAGAAACTGGTGAAGAAGAAGATGGGTCAGTTTGGGAGAATAGGGATTCTAAATTATAGGTCTCCTCTTCAGATTTCTTGTACTGAGATCTGGTTACAGCACAAGCGGGAAACAACTGTAAGTTATCTGAAGGTTCTACTGAGGTCTTAGGGTTATTTGTTATTAAGGGAGAAATGACTTTGCTTCCAGCGATGTCATTGGCCAACAATAAGGATATTCCTACTATGGGAAGAGAATCTACTACTGCTACTTTAACCATTCCGGTTGTTAAATCAGACCGCAAGAAAACATTATGTAATGGACATTTTACAATTCCTCCAACTCCTTCTATCAATATATCATAACCTGTATATGACTCACCCAGATTCTGCAAGACAGAATTTAAAATCAGACTTTGCTTTGCTCCTGTGTCTCGGAGTATGGAAATAGGATATTGTTGTGAACTACTACTATGAGATATAGTTCCTGAAGATACAAATGGTTTGAAACAAGGATCATGATCTGATGAGGGGGGTTCTACATTACTTGACAATAACGGCTTCTTTGGTAGTGTATCCTGAATAGAGGATTTTGAATCATCTGATTTTATATTACTTACAAGAGTTGGTGTCTTATTGGAGAATGAGGGTGTCAGTCTCTTTCTGCAATTAGAAATGTGATGGCCAACCTGTTTACAATATGAACAAGTTACAGGGGGATTAGTCTTAAAACTTTCCATTCTTTGCCAAGGTTGGTTTGGAGGATATTGATTGAAATCAGACCTGTAACTGAAATGTGATGGGCTAGACTGATTTTCAAAGTGTTTCTTTGGGGACCAATGATCAGAGTATTTTGTTGAATCTGGAATATATGACTTTGACTTTTGGGATTCCATTTGTCTTGACTTAGGTTTATGATTTAGTGTGAACTCATCAGCCAATACAGCAGCTTTAGTTAAAGTTTCGGGAACATGATCATCTATAAAAATCCTAAGATCTGTCTCTAAGGTATTCTTAAACTGCTCCAATAAAATCAACTGTTTAAGTCTATCTACGGTGTCCGTTTCACTAGCCAAACACCACCTATTGAATAACCTCTCTTGTTGAGCCGCATATTCTACGTATGTTAACTGAGGTGTCTTCCTATAATTACGGAATTTCTGTCTATAGGCCTCTGGTATTAGTTCATAAGCTTTTAAAATACAAGCTTTCATATTATCATACTCGCTTTCTGCTTCTGAAAGAGAAGTATAAATTTGCTGAGCCTTACCCTTAAATTGTGTTTGAATGATTAATGGCCAATTTTCTTTAGGGATTTGTAACTGTTGCGCCAATTTTTCCCACTGAAGAAAGAAAATTTCTGGCTCTCCTTCTGAAAATTGGGGTAGAAGTTTTACATACTTGGAAATATCTATATGACCTTCCTGAACTACGGGTCGTCTATCAACAATCCTAGCTTCTACTTCTGCCTTCTTTAATTCTAACTCTGCCAATTTGACTTTAGTTTCGTTCTCTCTTTCTATTTGTTTCACTTTAGCTTCCTCTTCTCTAACTCTAAATTCTGCCTCAATTTGCATTTGTTTCAGTTTAGTTTCCTCCTCTTTAGCTTTAAATTCTGCCTCAATTTGCATTTGTTTCAGTTTAGCTTCCTCCTCAATTTCTACTCTCCTGACCTTTAATTCAATCTCCTTAATCTTAAGTTCGGTTAGTCGTGCCTCTATTTCTAACCTATTTGAAGGAATTTGTATAGCTGTAATCTCTTCTGGAGATAAGATCTCATCTTCGATCAGATTTTCAACGAGTTCCTGAAGTATTTTTTTCTTTCGCAAACTTGTATCAATGTCTACTCCAAAGTGCTTGCCTATTTCTATCAAAGCGTCTTTAGTTTGTTTCTTTAAGAAACTTACCTTGGGATTTTGAACGAATTCTTGAACTATATCATCCATCTCTATAAGAATGTGTTAAATACCTGATCCAATATCCTTGGCAAGGGTCGCCACTTTGTTACGGGCGGCTGGTATGTGAAGAGACGTTACGTATAACGTCTAAGTGCTTAAGAACCAGCGCACTTCTAGAAGCCACTGTAGGACTGAACTATCTGGTCAGGGCCTAGATAATTCGTAAGACTAGAAGTAAAGGTAACAAAGAAGATTCCAGGAAAGGAATATTAAACTAGCGATAAAACTAGTAAACGAAATTATTAATGGAAAATATTTACAGGCAATCAACACAAAAGAGAATGGGCAGTAGGGTCAATGGGACCGTTACATGATTATAAGAATATGGAAATTATCGTTCAAATAAGAAACACAAGATAAGTATACAATATGGTACTATCTAAGTACAAAGAGATCAGGAACATGCATCAGAATAAGTAATAAGTACAAATATAAGTAAAGTAATGCAATGTATATCAGACACGTAATGTAGGCAAAAAGGGTGATCACTTCACACCAATCGTCTCATGAATCTAAACCTTCTAGTTTTTATCAAGAGATAAGATATGCGGGAAATGACAAGGAATGAGCGGTTTCCACCGCTTATATACCATTGGACCGGAAGCGGAATACTTCCGGTTAAGGGTGCGGGTGAGGAGGAGGGTAAGTTAACACGTCAACATGGGTAGTTTTAGGACCCTCGACTCGCTTGAACAATCTATTTATTTAGTAACTGTCAAATCTGTGCGCTCCGAACTATTCAGGATTTCGCTTGTCTGTTTGTTCTACAAGAGTGCGCACCTCTCCGCACGTAGGCAAGATTACATATAGTGGACGGGCGTTACTGCTTAACATTGTTACAATACATACATAGACAAGAAATATGAACATAGTTATGTAATACAAAGGAACACAATTCTATAACATAATTACACATATGACGTAATATCTAATATTACGTTACAATATGCATGAGAAATAATTTGACGCAGCCCGAAGGGATTTCTCTCCGTCTTCTCCTTTTCTGAACGAGGGGACGGAGAGGGGGATCGCCGAATTAATGAAGCGGCCTTGCTGTGGATGTGCTGTGTCTTGCGACACCGTTTCTGACCCAGGGCAGTGGACAAGATGCAGGGGTGACCCGTTATCCGGGAGGTGCCAAGATGAGAGGGAGGGAGGACGGTGGAGGGGAGTGAAATATGTAGAGGATGGAATGGGTAGGAGTGGTTTCTATGCCTTTTTCTTTTTGGCCACCCGCCCCCATGTAAGGGAGGAAAAAGCCTATGATATATGTATGTATGTATGTATGTATGTATGTATGTATGTATGTATGTATGTATGTATGTATGTATGTATGTATGTATGTATGTATGTATGTATGTGTGTATGTATGTATGTATGTGTGTATGTATGTAAACATGTATGTATGTATGTATGTATGAATGTATGTATGTATGTATGTATGTATGTATGTATGTATGTATGTATGTATGTATGTATGTATGTATGTATGTATGTATGTATGTATGTATGTATGTATGTATGTATGTATGTATGTATGTATGTATGTATGTATGTATGCATGCATGTATGTATGTATGTATGTATGTATGTATGTATGTATGTATGTATGTATGTATGTATGTATGAATGTATGTATGTATGTATGCATGTATGTATATATGTATGTATGTATGTATGTATGTATGTATGTATGTATGTATGTATGTATGTATGTATGTATGTATGTATGTATGTATGTATGTATGTATGTATGTATGTATATATATGAGCACGTGTGTGTGTGTGCGTGCGTGCGTGCGTGCAAAAAGTGTGCCACAGAAAGATAAAGTTACCTTTCGGTAGCCAGAGTTAAAGAAAAAGTACAACTCGGTATGGAGGAGGCTAATCAAGATAGAATTAACATTGTTGTTGCCGATCGTGGGTCTGAATATGATAGGTGTCACTTGGTACAGAAAAGGTTAATCAGTATATTTTTAACCCCTTTTGTGCTGAGGGGCGCCAAGCATATCAATGAAATCGCCTAGTGGCAGCTACGATTAAATAAAAAAAAAGCAACTTGGTACAGAAGGGAAAACTATCATTTCCATTCGTACCTAGCCTTCCTCTGTTCTTCATATCTCCCCTTTGTTTTCTTGCCTTTCAGTTAATCTCTTTCTTCATCTCTCTGGTTCTCTTTATACACATGCATTCCATCGATTCTATCAGCCTTTTTCCGCATTATTAGCTTTTACTCATTCAATCTCTATTGTTTCATACTTTTCAAAAACATTTTTATCATCTGTCCTTGTACCCTCGACAAATCCACTTCTGGCTCCCTCTGCCCTCATGGACTTGTTCCTTTTTCTTTTCGCCTCTGTATTTACCTTTGGTCTCATCGCTCTTCTCGTCCCAGTCGTCGTCCTTTTCGCCCTTCTCATAGTTTCTGCCTTCCTTGTCGTCACCATTCTTTTCTGCTTTGTTTTTGTCATCAAATTCTTGTAGCCTTCTTTCTTTTCGTCATACTCATCATTGTCGCCGTACTCGTCCTCCTCGTTGTCACCGTTGTAAACATTCTCCTCGTCTTCACCATTTTTGTTTTCGTCGTTCTTGTGTTTCTCGATCACCTTGTCCTTCTTGTTCCCTTCGTCCTTGTCCTTTTCGTTGACCTCTTTGTCCCCTTTTGCTTCCTTGTCATCCTCGTCTTTCTCGTCCTACTCGTTCTCCTTGTCATACTGACCCTCATTCTCTTTGCCTTCCCTGATTTCTGTCTTTTATCCCTCATATGATTGTCGTCGATTACATAGTTATTATTATCCTCGCTGTCTTCGTCTTCTCGCCGTTTCTGTCGTCCTCTTCGTCTCCGTCCTTCCACCATCCTCGTCCTAATTGTCTTGGTCGTCTTTTTCATCTTCGTTCTCTTGTCATCCTCCTCGTCTTGTTGTTTCGTCATTCCCATTGTTCTTGCCGGCCTCGTCGTCCTCATTATCTCCATCCTCTTATCATCCTCGTCATCTCTATTGTCTCTTTATCCTTAACGTTCCTGTCGTCCTCGTCATTTTCATCGTCCTCTCCCTATTTATCCTCATTTTAAGCCTCGTTTTCGTCATTCTCGTCATTTTTGTCATCCAAGTTGTTCCCGATGTTGTCCTCTCCCTTCTCGCCCTTTCTATCCTCCTTGTTCTCTTCGTCTTCCTAGTCCTTCTCTTTCTCCTCGTGTATTTCTTGTCTTTCTCGTCCTTGTCATTCTCTTCCTTTTAGTCAACTTCGTCGTCCACGTTGTTCCCTTTGTCCTCTCCCTTCTTGTCCTCTTCGTCCTCCTTGGCCACTTTGTCATTCTTGTCCTCCCAATCCATTCCCGTTCAACTCGTTCGCCTCGTTCTCTTCGTTTTCTTTGTGGTCTTTGTCATATCCGTCATTCTCTTCATTCTCAAAATAATTCTCGTTGTCAACGTCATTCATGTCGTTCTTGTCATCCTTGTCACCTTCAGCGCCTTCGTCAGATACGTCGACCCCGTCGTTCTCATCATTCTTGTTTTCCTTGTCGTTCTTGTTGTCGTTGTCATCTTCATCGTTCTTATCACTTCCGTCGTTCTCGTCAACCCAACGTCCTTGTCGTTCCTGTCATTCTCGTCGTTCCCATTGTTCCCGTCTTTCTCGTCATTCACATAATGCCCATCACCCTTGTCGTCCTCGACCTCTTCTCCTTCGCCCCCATCGTTTTCTTTGTCCTCGTTTTTCTTGTCTTCCTCGTCTTCCCTGTCTTCCTCGTCGTCCTTGTATTCGTCGTCCTCTTCTTTTTAGTTGTCCTTGACCTCCTCTCTTTGTCCTTTGTCCTCGTTTTTCTCTACCTTCTCGCCCTCTTCTTTCTTCTTCTTCTGTTCTTTATTCCCATTCCCATGCTCACTTCACATTTTCCCCGCCCTTAATTCTCCATGCCTTCACACTCCCACCTTGGCTCTCAATCGTTCTCCATCCTCACTCCCCATCAACACCATCTTATTGCCTTCTCCTACTGCCTCCACCTTCTCCATGTTGTCCTTAGCCACCACTCTTCCGAGCTAACCTTCATTAAAAGGCCAAGTTCTAGATATTCACGAGCTCGTTGGTGAAGTCAGCGAGTCAATTAGAGCTGCTGCAGAAACAGCTTTTTGGGCTAATGGTGACATAAACGAGAAATTTCGTTTAAATATATTACGAGAGTAACAAAAATAACGATGTTATTAGTAGTGTTACTAGTAATAACCGACAACGGTAAAATTTATATATGTAAGGGTGATAATAACAATCATAGTAGTAAAAGCAATTATAACAATAATACTTGCAATAAATTGCAGTGTCAATGATAATTGTAAAAATTACCACAATAACAATAACATAGTATGAGGCTAGGCACGCTAGACAGTACGACAGAACTGTCTATTTTCTGCAACCAGGATTTATTGATAATAGGAACTCAGTAATTGAAAGGTTATCCATGGGGTTACAGGTGGCAGGACTCCTAGTCCTATCCCCGTCACGTTTTTGTCGCCTCTTACGACTCAAGTGGGGAGACTTGGTGGCAGCATTCTTTTCCCCCATAACTGGGTAGGCGAAAAAAGGAAATGAATATTCAGAGAAATGGTACAGGACAGTAACAAGGGGTAGGGGACAGCATAATGGAGAGACAGTCACAGTATAATAAAAGTATCATCATTTCTCTATGAACAGAGACTTCCTCTATCACAGACAAAATGATCTGTGTTTCTGGTCTGTAGGGGCGCCCCCATATACACCCTAAAGTATCAGCTGCCTGCTACTTTGCCACAATAATATGCAGCCAATACCCTAGACGGAGTGATAAAAAAAGAATGAAAGTTGACAGAATAGCTTAAAACGAGAAAGAGAAGAAAGTTTTGAAACACAATGGAAATCTTTCCAGACATGTACTCATAAACAAACAAAGGTAAATCTATCAATGAGTTGATTGTCATAAACAAACATGATATAAAATCAAAGACATGTTTAAATTGAGAAATCGTTAAGAAAGAAAAAATCAATTAAGAATATGAGATCACCTAAGAATTACAAATTTCCTAATTATCTGTCAATATTTACACATATCTTACCTTTTTGCTATATCTACTAGGTATATTTCTCTAATATTCTAATGAGGTTTTCTAATTTTTCACTGAAAATTTAACGAAACATAAGTTGAAAGTTATCAGAATTTGACTCGGGAGAAGTGTCAATATGAAATTATTCAAATAAGTCATACTAAACTACAATTAGAAGGTAATAGCAGATGGTATATGTTGAAATAACATAAATTAAACATTTGAATGTTTGAAACAATAGTAGATGCAGTATAAAGAGAATAAAAGGCAATAAAAGTTGCCGATCTCATATGAGATCATTGGGAGGAAGTGATTGCAAATAAGACGGGTCACAACGTGTTTACTGTTGCACCACCAGATAGCTGAGCATAGGTATTGCTTGTTGAAACTTGTTGATACCTGTTTGAAGATTATCATTCAATTGTCGAGTAAGGCTTATGAAAGTAACTTGATGAACATGAGAGAACATTTGAAGGGCTCAACTCCAGTTGAAGTATTTGAACAACTTTTTTCTGAAGAATTAGTACAGCTCATGATCAAAGAAAGTGTTAGATAAGCTACAGAATGTAAGAACAGGCGCACAACTATAATTAGCTCAGACGACATCAAATTATTCATCGGAGTGTTACTTATATCCGGTTATCATAAACTTCCTGCAGAAACACAATACTGGTCAAACGATGAAGATTTGGGCCTACAAATCGTGAAAAATGCAATGTCTAAATCAAGATTCCAAGAAATGAAAAGCATTCTACATTTTTGTGACAATAATGAAGCTGAAAATAATAGAAATGATAGAGGATTCACAGTAAGAAAACTGATTGCTGCTGCACAAAAATCATTTGTGAAGTTTGGTATTTTTGAAGAACACCTTGCTGTTGATGAAATGATAGTCAAATATTATGGTCATCACGCTCTGAAGCAATTTATTAGGGGTAAGCCAATTAGGTTTGGCTACAAGTTTTGGGCATTATGCGGTGTCTCTGGTTATTGCTACAATTTTGATCTTTATTGTGGCAAGAGCTCATCTGATGACAAACACGCAGACTTACTGCTTGGATCAAAAGTTGTATTGAACATGCTAGATGTCGTAGAAGAACCACAATCATATAGTGTCTTCTTTGATAACTTATTTACCGGATATGAGTTACTGGTTCATCTTCGTGATCTCGGCTTTCAAGCAACTGGAACTGTGCGCGAGAACAGGGTAAAGAAATGCCCTTTGATGGAAGGAAAAGATCTGAAAAAGCAAAAAAGAGGAACATACAGCTTTAGATTTGACACCAATGAAGAAATTCTTTTCGTAAGATGGCTTGATAATACATGCGTCACTATTGGAAGTAATTATGATACAGTGGAACCTCTTCAAAAAGTGCAACGTTGGCTGAAGGAATGCAAAACAAAGGATTCAGTTCCTCAACCTCATGTGTTCAAAAATTACAGTGCATATATGGGAGGTGTGGATTTGCATGATTGGTGGATCAGCAAATATGCAACAACAATCAGAGCTAAAAAGTGGTATTGGCCTATTTTCATTCGAATTGTGGACATGGCAGTTGTGAATGCCCATATCATATATAACTTGATAGATAGCGAAGATGAAAAACCAGCCACCAAAATGAATTTGCTTGAATTTAGAAGAGCAATTTGCCGATCCTATCTAAAAATCCTTACAAACAGGCAACAACCAGGTAAAAAGCGCAGCTTTTCAGCGCCTTCACAAAACCCTCACGATGTTCGTTTTGATTGCAAAGGACACATTATTATGAAACGAAGTGAACAAAGGCGATGCCAGAATAAGCCATGCACTGCTAGGCCCAGGACATATTGTTCGAAATGCACAGTCACTCTATGCGTAACCTGTTTCTCTTCTTATCATAAGTACAATGGCTGAAGATAAAAGTAGCTAAAAGATTGATCAAGTGCACAGTCATTATATGTGTAAAATGTTTCTTTTCGTAATATCATAATTCCAAAGGACAAACATTTTCAGCATTAGTTCATATCTCTTATTTTGTATAGCTGTTTTTTTCCTTTGAAAATAAAAACATCTTTTTTGATTTATGTATATTTTTTGGTATTGTATTTTTTTTTTTTTTGCTTTAAAAAAATAAAGTACATATGGTTATATATAAATCTTCATTTATCCATATATAATAAGTAGTCTTGAATACCATAATCAAATATTGCATTTTGAGATTCACTGGGGTTATTGCAACTGTATCATCCCAGTGATCTCATATGAGATCACCCAATATCTCGCTTATTTCTATTTAAATAATTATTCTGACTATTCCACCGTGTTTCTAAGGCTATTTTATGCTTGAAATCAAAGTTTCACAAAAAAATTCTAGTTAATAGAATTATGGGAGGTAACGGGTTAAAAGGGAAAAATAGGAACTCAGTAATTGAAAGGTTATCCATGGATGAAAAACAACAGCAGCAGGAGTAACAACAACAACAACAACAACAACAACAACAACAACAACAACAACAACAACAACAACAACAACAACAACAACAACAACAACAACAACAACAACAACATCAACAACAACAACAACAACAACAACAACAGAGGATAAATATGTTATCAGGCGGCTAGAGAAAAGAAAAAGGAAGAGAATGATGACCCTCTAAAATACTTTCGAGAATAAAAATCTAATGAGTGGTTAGGGAATGGTAATTCACATCTTTAGCAGGAAAGCTTAATGGTGCATCTAACTACCTGTTGTGTAAAATACATCTTCCCAGATTTTTTCTTTTCTTTTCTTTTGTGGCTTGAGAAGCACATGGGATTGGTTTAATGACAATAACTCTCTGCGCCGATCAATCAGTTTCCAAAACAGATAAAAAAAAAAAAAAAAAAGTCACCCCAGTTATATTCTATTGTAAATATATCTTTCACAAAAAACTATGGCAGTTGCTTTACAAAGTAAAGGATTGGAAAGCATAGGAATACATTGATCAAAAGTTATTTTGTTAACATAAGATTATTATTACCTGATTACGCATGCTAATTTGAATACTTTATTTTTTTCTGTTTCTTTGAAAGTAACTAATAGTTTGCGTAAAAATAGATTCAAGAGTATTTTTATTTAATTATCATCAGAGAATATCACAGAAAGCAGAATGAATAAAAGTTAGATATTTTTATGAAATTTTGTTAGAAAGGAGGGATAGAAGATACACAACCAAACAAGTAATGAAAGTAAATAGAAAATTGTATGATACTTCGGGTAAAAAAGAATTTACAGAAAACATGAAGTTTACATTTTCATCGGGAATTCAGTCTAAAGTAGGAAAAGGCAGCTTTAGTTCTGTTTATCTATATTAGAGCAATAGGATCTATTCCCCTGTCAAGAGCTCAAATCTATCCCCATCAATTTCTGTCTCACTCAATTTCACTTTCTTTCTTCTCCTTGTTTTGCCAACTTTCTATAATCCCTTCCTCTTTCCTTTATTTTCTGTTCTCCCTCCTTTACTCCTTCTCTCTCTTTTTTACTTCTACCTATACTTACTTCTTTATTTCTGTTCTCCCTTTCCTTTTTTACTCCCTTCTCACCACATTTCCCTCTTTAACTTTTTATTTTATTTTTCCTCCTTTCCCCTAATTTCGCTTCTTCCCGCCCTTCCTCACTACAGTTCTTGTCTTCCTTCCTGTGCCCATTCTATTCTCGTCTATTCCGCTTTTTCTGATCTTTGGTATTTCCAGTAATTCTTGCTGTCAACTACTCCTTTCTCCTATTCCTCCTACTCCTCTTTCTCGTATCCTCTTAGCCTTCATCCTCCTCATTCTCTTCCGTATTTCTTAATTTCTTATTGAGTCTTTCATTCTCAGTGAAAATTATTCCCTTGCTTCCGTTCACTTTCTCTTTTCCTTTTCTCGCTTCTACTGCCCACCCATGTCTCGCCCCCAGGAAAAAAAAAAAAAAAAAAAGGAAAAAGAAAGAAATGGGCGAAGGGGAACTTGATTGGCGATTTTGCAGAGCCCCAAGGAATAAGAAAAAAATGAAGCACGGGAATAGGGGTTGAAGAAAAAGAGTGAGCGCCAGAAGAAAAGAAATATTGAGAACAGAAGTCAAATAATTGAACAGATATTATACCCGAATCAGAGGAGAAAGGAGGGTCTTTGGAAATTAGATATCATTTATTTATTGGCAGAGGTATATGGAGTGATTCGGATTCTACCCCTCATTTATTCTAACCTGCCTGGTATTTCCCTCTCGTTAACGATACTAAATGGTTTGACTTTAATTTCAAGATTTCATTAAATCATAGTTTTTCATGTCTTCTTTTCTATATGTTGTTCGTTTTTCTCTGAAATTACTGTTTCAGTGGCTAATTTAATTTTGTTCTATAACAAGTGTCCATCATGATAGAACAAAAATCTGTGGGTTCATTTCTTTTAAATGTTACAAGGATTTATGTTTCTTAAAACAAGTATTTTATTAGTGCTTTATTGAAAAAAAAAACAGCGTTTCTATCTCTGGAGACAATATTGTACCGAATACGTTAATTGGTAGAGGTGGTAGAAGAAAGATCTAAGGAAAGTAGGAGAAGGGAGGAATGGTAAAAGTTATAAGTAATCTTCATTCTTTTGAGTGAAAACTAGTTTTCTGTCACAAGAGAATACTGAGTGACTTGGCACGTAGGGTTGTCAATAAAATTCCTAAAATATTGACTGATTATATAAAGCCAATCCCATACAGGGTTCCACATAATACAAAATTCCTCAGGCATTTCGATGAGAAGTATTAAACAACACGTTCAACACGTGATCCAAGACCATGGTGAATCCCACACACACACGCACACACACACATACACGCACACACACACACACACACACACACACACACACACACACACACACACACACACACACACACACACACACACACACACACACACACACACACACACACACACACACACACACACACACACACGTCGGACAGACGGCGAAGATTGAAACTCTGGAAAACACGCAATTTTCGTGGATTTCAGCGACGAGGGAGTACATGTGTTGTATTCGTAGGGGAGGAGAAAGCTTGTGGTGTAGTGGGCTGGCAAAGAAAAAGGAGAAGGGGAGGAATTATTGAGATAAATGGAAAAACATGAGGAAGGGGAGAAACAGGTCCTGGAAGTCAGAAAGTGGGTAAACAAAAGGTACGCAGAGGACACAAGTGAAGTCGAAGAAGTCAGCAATAGAAAGTAGAGATAATTATTTCTATGGATTTGGTGAGGGAGGAGACGACTACCTCCCCCGATTAGCAAGTCTAGAGGAAAAACTAACAAAAATGAACGAATCATGAGAGGTTTGGTTCAGCCAACTCGCGCTATTTGCACAGAGTTGATAAATTGGAAGAACTAAAGAAGGAGAACCAAAACCTAAATAAAGAAATAGAAGAATTAAAAAGACAGTTAAAAGAAGTAAAGGATGAGGATCAGGAATTAAAGAATAATAATAAAGAGAATAAGGGGTCCATAGCATATGAGGTAAAGGGTTGGAGAAAAGTTCAGGAGGATAATGAAATTTAATTTAGAGATATTAGAGATATAGTGAAACAACAGATGAAGGAACACACCAAGGACACAGTTATCAAATTGATGAGAGAGAAGGAGAATATAGTAAGAGACTTAGCAGATAAAAAGAAATGTATAATCATAATAAGAATGGAAGAAAAACATAATCAAATAGGACTACAAGAGTAGATGAGAAAGAAAAGGTAAACAATGTATTAAGAATATTTCAAACAGGAAATAGGGAAAGAAAATGAAGAAATATAACGACTAGGGAAATACAATATAGACAAGACCAGACCAATTAAGGTTACAAAGGATTACAAAGGCGGAGCATGCCGACAGGAGACCTTTTGGTCCATATCTAGGTCGGAGGCGAAAAAAATCATAATAATAATAAATTGATAAATAAAAACTATGATAATGTAAATAACAAATAAAATACAAAAATAAATGCATAGATGTAGTTAAATAATAAACAAACAGGTAAATAGTAAATAATAATAGATTGACATATAACTAATAATAGATGAGAATCAAAAAGACAAATAATGACAAAACAAAAACAAATAATATAAAATAGATTTCAATCATTACAGCATCTTGCTTAGGTGTTTATCTAAAATGATTCTAAAAGCTTCGGACTGAACTACATTGCATTACCTGTGCAGGAAGTTTATTCCATTCATTAACTACACGGTTGGCGAAGTTGTTTTTACCCACTTCCAAATTGTATCTATTTCCGGACAGTTTGAGACCATTGTTTCTTGTCTGATTCTCATTCAATGTGAAAATTTTGTCACTTTTGATGTTTAGGAAAAACTGATTCATTTGTTTTAGTCGATTTTCGTATGATTTATTTTTTATATTTAGAATCAGTTTTGTGGCTCGCCGTTGTACTTTTTCCAGTCTGTCAATGTCTTTAATGAGATTCGGTGACCATACGGAAACAGCATATTCCAAATGTGGACGAACTAACGATTTATATAGCTTGTTAATGAGTGATGGACTTTTGAAGTCAAAAGATCGCGCAATCAGTCCTAGGATCTTGTTTGCTCTCTCAGAGGCTGAAATATAGTGCTTGGATGATTTGAGATCGTTAATGATAATTACGCCGAGATCTTTTTCACTTTTCACTTTTGTCAACGAATTTCCAAATATCTTGTAATCGTACTTACTGTTATTTTTACCTATGTGCATTATCTTGCATTTACTTGTGTTAAATTTCATTAGCCACCTTTCAGACCATTGCTGTGATTTATCTAAATCTTCTTGAATATCTATTTGATTTAAGTGATAATTTGCGTTCCGCACAGTTTTGTATCATCAACATATTTGGGAACAGTAGATTTTAGTCCATGATCTATATCATTTATATATACTATGAATAGAAGTGGCCCAAGAACGGTAACCTGAGGAACTCCACTTGTATCATTTTTTGATCTAGAAGTTTTTCCACTTAAAGCAAGTCTCTGTTTTCGATCATTCGGCCAATTACTAGTCCAACTTAATAGGCTACCACTTATTCCGTGCAAAGCTAATTTAGTAAGTAGTCTTTCGTGTGGGACGGTATCAAAATCTTTTGCAAAGTCTAGATATATTAAATGTATATTGTTTCTTTTGTCATATTTTGAGATAACTGTGTTGTAGAGTTTGAGTATGTTAGTCACGCAAGAACGTTTCCGTCTGAAACCATGCTGGCTATCATTTATCAAACGGTTACTTTCTAAATGATGTTCGATAGCATCTCTGATGATAGTTTCCATTATTTTTCCCACGATTGAAGTCAAACTTATAGGCCTATTTTTTTTTTTTTTTTTTTTTTTTTTTAATATGGGAGTAACGTTAGCTAGCTTCCATTCTCTTGGGACATCTCCGGATATGAAGGATTTCTTGAAAATAATTTCTAATGGAACAACAATCTCATATTAAATTTCCTTTAAGATTCTTGGGTGCCAATCGTCAGGCCCTGTTGTTTTATTAACTTTGAGTTTCTCTATACACCTTTTAATTTATTCTTTTGTTATATTTACCGTAGTGAGTAAGTTTACCCTAGACTTTTCACTGGTTTCAGCTTGGAGTTCTCTTTGAGGTGTTTCGTTTACGAATACCGAGCTAAAATAATTGTTTAAGATACTACACATTCCTTCATTTGACTATTCAAGTTGACCGTCAGCAGATAATAGTGGACCAATGTGATTCCTAACAATCTTTTTATCTCTAATGTAACTAGAAATCTTTGGGATTTTTTTTTTTTTTATCAGCGATATTCATTTCCTATTGTCGTTTTCGTTTTTTATTGTCTTTTAAATCTCTCTGTATTGATACATAACTTCCATAGTCATTTGATGCACCCAAGCACTTATATTTCTTAGAAGCCTGTCTCTTTTTAGCAATACTTTTTTTTTCATATTCTTTTGTCGAGCCACTTTGGGCGAGCCTGATTTAGGAGACGTCTGTTCCTAAAAGGAATGTGAGTATGAATCATCTTAGTGAGCGTATTTTGAACTATTTCCCACATCTGATCTACAGGTCTTTCGCTTAATTTTGCCTCCCAATCTGTAAGCCGAAGCTCCTGACGTAGTCCTATGAACTGAGCTTTACTGAAATTGGGTATTTTAGAAACACAAGTATTTATTCTAAAATATTTTAGTAGTTTGAATCTAACTAAGTTGTGATCGCTATTTGCAACAGTTTCACCGACTTCTACATCAGTTACCATGCTTTCGCGGCCAGTGATCAATAGATCGGGTAAGTTTCCATATCTTGTGGGCTCTTTTACATGCTGAATTAAGTGATTGTCACAAAGAAAATCAATCAAGTTAAATTCAGGTCACAAACGACAGCAGAGAATGTCTTATCAAAAACAAGGAAACTAGCAGAAAATTATCAGTATAAACAGGTATGGACAAAAAGAGAGATGAATAAAGAGGAAAGATAGGAAGAAGAAAAATTGAAGCTAAGGAAAAAAAACGAGAACAGAACAGAGTCAGACAAAAAGAAATTCTATTGGAGAGTAGTGGATATGAAAGTGAGGAAATGGTTCATAGCAGAGAAAAACAGAAGGTAAATAGAAAACAGGATGGAGGTAACAGAAAATTAAAAGTGTCCTTCACAACTATAGATGGATTAATAACGGGCTTGGATGAACTGAATGGTTACCTGAAGGAAAAAGAACCAAACATAATGGGAATTATGGAGACAAAAATTGAAAGGTTCATTACCAACCAACAATGTAGGACATGGTATATATAATTATTGGATTAGAAACAGAAAAGTAAAACAAGGTGGTGGAGTTATGTTTCTGACTAAGAATAGTGGAGATAATTATGATAGAAATAGAGGACAGGGAGAAGAAAAGCAGGAAGTTTGTGGTAAATTATGTGCCTCCTAAAACGGATTCGTGGGAAGAGAGAGAACACAAGAATACGTTAGAAGACACGAGGATAACACTAAATAAGATAATGGAAGATGGAGGAAGAATAGTTATTATGGTTGACTGTATTTGTAAAGAAATCTGCTGGGAACAAATGAGAGTGAAGGGTGGAGACGACCTATGGAAAAATGTACTTCTTAATATGATTATAGAACATACAATGGCACAATGGATACAAGAGAATACTAGATATATAAATGAGGAAGAGCCATCAAGACTAGATCTAATAATCACGTCAGAACCTGAAATAGTGGACAAGATTGAAGATAAGATACCACTAAGTAAAAGCGACCACATAATACTTGAAATGGAACTAAATGAAGAGAAATATATGAGAAAAAAGAACAGTATAAAAAGGGAAGAATGATGTATAGAAAAACAAGTTTTGATCAAATGAGAAACTTAAAAAAAAAAAACAGACAGGGAAAGGATATTCAAAGAGGAAACAACAGTAGAAGAGAAATGAAAAATATTGACAATAATCTATAAGGAAGGATTGAAAATTTATGTTCCAAGACAAAAAAAAAAAAAGTATAATGTTGGTACAGCAAAAGATGTAGCGAGTTATAAGATAAAAGGGATAAAAAGGAGGAAAGACAAAAAAAAAAAAAAAAAAAAAAAATGGAAAATATATACTGGTTATAGAAATGAATATGTACAAGTGCGCAGAGAAGAAAAGAGAAAATACGAAAAGGATGTCATAGAAAAATGTAAAGATCAACCAAAACTATTTTATAGATTTGTAAACAACAAATTGAAAAACAAACAAGAATTAGTGAAACTACGATGAGGAATAGAATACACAGACGAAATAGAAATGGCAGAAATTATAAACAAGCATTTTAAATCATTGTTTACGAGAGAAAACATACAACTTAGAGATGTCGAGTGGGAGGGGAAATTCCCCCTTATGAAAGAGATACAAGTAACAAAAAATGAAATATTGAATCACTTGTGTAATCTCGATGTTGTTAAATCGCATGGTCCAGATGAAATGGCAAACTGTATTTTGAGAGAATGCAAGAACGAACTAACAGGCAAAATACATAGTCTAATAAGCAGTTCATTGAAGGAAGGAAAAGTTCCAGAAGATTGGAAAAGAACAAATGTAGTAAAAATATATAAGAAGGGAAACAAAGAAGGTCCTACAAACTATAGACCGGCCTCTCTTACAAGTACGGTAGCTAAAATTTGTGAAAGAATGATCAAAATTAGATGGGTAAAGCATTTGGAAAAAAATGCACTAAATTCGAGGCAATTTGGATTAAGGCAAGGAAGATCATGTGTCAAAAACTTTGTGTTTCTATTCAAGACTAATAGATATAATTCAAGAAAGAGATGGATGGGCTGATTGTGTATTTCTAGACCTGAAAAAAGCTTTTGATAACATACCACATGAGGAATTACTAAAGAAATTAGAAGCTACAGGAGAAATACAGGACAAACTACTTAAGTAGATGGAATACTTCTTACATGAAAAGAAAATGAGAGTTGTGATAAGAGAAAAAACATTCCAATTGGGATGAGGTGATTAGTGGAGTTCCACAAAGCCCCAATAATATCTGCTATATATATTAATGATATGGATGAAGGAACTGAAAGTTATATGAGCTTCTTCGCAGACGATGCATAAATGCTGAAAAAAGTGAACACCAAAAAGATTGTGAATCACTGCAAAGTGATCTCAATAAAGTATGGGAATGGAGTAGGAAGTGGGAGATGGAATTCAGCATTAAGAAGTGTAGTATAATGGAATTTGGAAGAAGCAAAAAAAGAATGGTGGAATCATATACATTGGGAGAGGAAGAAATTAAAAAAGTGGAAAAAGAGAAGGACCTAGAAGTCATTATTATGAATAATATGTCCCCTGAGAAACATATAAACAAAATTTTTGGAAAAACTTATAATCTAATAAGACCAATCAAAGTGACATTTACATACCTGGACGAAGAATTGATGAAGAAAATACTAGTCACTTTGATATGACCAAAATTGGAGTATGCAGCGACGACGTGGTCACCAAGTACAAAAAAAAATGTATAACAAAACTTGAAGGAATACAAAGAGCAATTACGAAATTACACTAATGCTCTCAGAACTGTCATATGAGGAGAGGCTCGCAAAACTTGACCATCAGACATTAGAGCAAATAAGAGAGGAGACTTGATAACTATCTATAGAATCATGAAAGGCATGGAAATTATTGATAGAGAGTAATAAAATGGGATGGTAGAGATACAAGAGGACATGGAAAGAAAATCAAGAAAGACGATTATAGAAGAGACCTGAAAAAAGGACAGCTTTCCCCACAGGATAATAGACGTTTGGAACAAATTAGATGAAAATGTGGTGTGTGCACAAACGATACACGAATTTAAAAACAGGCTAGATAAAACGAGGTATGAAGAAGGGACAACACGTAAAATACAGCTAGGTAAATATAAACATATAAAAAAAAATTGGAGAAACATATAGTTTAATAAGATCAATCAAAGTAGCATTTACAAACATGGACGAAGAAATGGTGAAGAAAATACTAATCACTTTGATAAGACCAAAATTGGAGTATGCAGCGACGACGTGGTCACCAAGTACAAAAAAAAATGTATAACAAAACTTGAAAGAATACAAAGAGCAATTACGAAATTGGCACCAACGCTCTCAAAACTATCATATGAGGAGAGGCTGGCAAAACTTGAACTACAGACATTGGAGCAAAGAAGAGAGAGGGGAGATTTGATAACTTTTTTATAGAATTATGAAAGGCATGAAAATTATTGATAGAGAGGATCTAATAAAACGGGATGGTAGAGATACAAGAGGACATGGAAAGAAAATCAAGAAAGACGATTATAGAAGAGTCCTGAAAAATAACAGCTTTTCCCACAGGATAATAGACGTTTGGAAGAAGTTAGATGAAAATATGGTGTGTCCAAAAATGATACACGAATTTAAAAACAGTCTAGATAAAACGAGACATGAAGACGAGACATCACAAGCATAGCTCCCATTTCCGTAAAATACAACTAGGTAGACACGTGCGCACACACACACACACACACACACACACACACACACACACACACACACACACACACACACACACACACACACACACACACACACACACACACACACACACACACGCACGCACGCACGCAAGCACACACGCACGCACACACACACACACACACACACACACACACACACACACACACACACACACACACACACACACACACACACACACACACATCAGATATAATGGGGATTGTGGAAATAAAATTGAAAGGGGATCATTACCACCAAATAGAATAGGCCAAGGATTATATGATTGTTGGATAAGAAAGAGAGAAACAAAGCAGGGTGGGGGAGTCATGAACCAGGAAAGGCCTAAATACGACAAAAATTATAGAAGGAGAGAACAATTTAGAGTTGATTATGATAAGAGTTGAGGATAGAGATATAAAAAACAGGAAGTATGCCTAAAACTCACACATGGAATGAAAGTGAACACTCCAAAATGTTGGAAGACATAAGACAAACACTAAATAAAACACTAAAGAATGAAGAAAATCTGGTAATTATCGGTGATTTTAACTAGAAAAAAATATGTTGGGAAGAAATTACTGTGAAAGGTGGAAAAGATCACTGGGAAAATATATTACTGGAAATGACCATTGATTACACATTGACACAGTGGGTCAAGGAAAATACGAGATATAGAAATAATGATGAACCCTCAAGATTGGATTGGATATTCACATCAGAAACCGAAATTGTGGATAAAATCGAATACAAGACACCAATTGGAAAAAGTGATCACATACTTCTAGAACTAGAATTAAATGAAGAAACAAATATAGACATAAACGAAAGACACAGAAAAGGAAGACTAATGTATAACAAGACAGATTTTGGGAAACTTGAAAAATTCTTTCAAGAAGCAAATTGGGGAAAAATAATAATGAAAAAACAATGGTGGAAGAGAAATGGACAATTTGGAAGGAAAATATAATGAGGGAGTGGACAAGTATATACCTAGGCAAAAACAGAAAAGGGTATACCTAAAATCGTGGTACAATAAAAAGTGTAGTGAGGCAAAAGACGGAAGAGATAAAGCTTGGAAAAGATGTAAAAAAAAAAAAAAAATCTGAGAAATGGAAAACATACACCAAACTAAGAGATGAATATGTAAAAATACGTAGGGAAGAAAAAAGAAAATATGGAAAGGACACAATAGACAAATGTAAAGATCAACCCAAATTATTTTATAGATATGTAAATGGCAAACTAAAAAATAAACAGGAAATACTTAAATTACGTCAAGATAACAGAGAATACACAGAAGATATAGAAATGGCAGATATTATGAACAAACATTTCAAATTTGTATTCATCAAAGAAAAAGAAAATCTACAAAACTGTGATCAAATAAATGAAGTAAGATTTCCTCCAATGAAGGAATTGAATATTACTCAGAATGAAATAAGGAATCAAATATTAATGCTTGACGTTAACAAATCACATGGCCCTGACGGAGTTGCAAATTGGATGCTAAAGGAATGTATAGATGAACTACCAGGAAAAATATGCAAAATAATTGAATGCTCACTCAAAGAAGGAAAATTACCAGGAGACTGGAAAAATGTCAATAAAGTGTCAATATATATGGGGGGAATAAGGAAGACCCAACAAATTATAGACCGGTGTCCCGAACGAGTACAATAGTTAAAATTTGTGAGAGAATCATCAAAGATGGATGGACAAAATATCTTGAGGAGAACAATATACTGAACCCGGGGCACTTTTGATTCAGACAGGGAAGATCATGTATCACTAATTTGATTTGTTTCTATTCAAGATTGGTAGATATAATGCAAGAAATAGATGGCTGGGCAGACTGTGCCTTCCTGGACTTACAAAAGGCATTTGATAAGGTACCATACAGAAAATTGCTACATAAACTGGGAACAATAGGAGGCATACATGGAAAACTATTGAATTGGACGGAGGATTTCCTACATGGAAGAAAAAATGAGAGCAGTGCTCAGAGACAAATATTCGAAATGAGAAAAAATAAGTAGTGGCGTCCCACAGGGGTCAGTACTAGCTCCGATAATGTTTGCTATATATGTGAATGGCATGAACGAAAATATTGAATGTTACATGAACTTCTTTATGGATGACGCAAAATTATTGAAGAGAATAAACTCCAGAATAGACTGTGAGTCATTACAGAGTGATCTGAACAAAGTTCCAGAGTGGAGCAAGAGATGGGAAGTAGAATTCAACATCAAGAAATGTAGTATAATCAAATTTGGGAGAAGTAAGAATAGGATATCAGGACAGTATAAAATTGACGGAAAAGAAGTAAAGAAAGTAAATTCTGAAAGGGAACTAGGAGTAATCATCACCAAAGACATGTCGCCAGATAAGCATATAAATAGAATAGTCGGAGAAACATACAATTTGTTGAGATCAATAAAGGTGGCTTTTAAATACCTGGATAAAGAAATGATAAAAAATATATATATTACAAGCACTTATAGGACCAAAACTGGAATATGCAGCTCTGATATGGTCACCCAGTACAAAAAAAGAATATAAGAAAATTAGAAAGAAAACAAAGAGCAACGATAAAGATGGCCACAACACTTTCAAACTTGACATATGAACAAAGACTGGCTGAACTGGAATTGCCGACCCTGGAACAAAGAAGAGAACGAGGGAACCTACTGACCATCTACAGAATTATGAAAGGAAAAGAACCCCTTGATAGAGAGGACTTATTAAAGTGGGGCAGAGGAAAAACAAGAGTACATATAATGACAGTCAAAAAAGACAGCTACAGAAGAGACCTGAAAAAAACAGCTTCCCACACAGAGTGATAGATATCTGGAACAAATTGGACGAAAAAAAAAGGGCGTGCAAACACAATACAAGAATTTAAAAGCAAATTTTATCTTTCGAGATACAAAAACGGGTCACCGCGAACATAGCTCCCCTTCCCGTAAAATACAACTAGGTAAACACACACACACACACACACACACACACACACACACACACACACACACACACACACACACACACACACACACACACACACACACACACACACACACACACACCCTCGGTGGCACATTTGGTAGAGCGCTGAACTGGGAAGCAGAAGTGCTCCCAGTAACCAGTTCGAATCCTGCCCAGGGCCGAAATTATTTCGGTATCGCTGTGCCTCGGGTCGTTACTCTGACTCTCGTGGGCGGGGAGTTGGGTGTGTGTGTGTGTACAAGGTCATAGCATTACCCATAGATCGGACCTACGAGCTCTGAGCTCTCTTCCAGGAGGGAAATAGCTGTCGATCACGAGTCCAACACGTGATCCAAAGACCAAGTGAATACACACATACACACACACACACACACACACACACACACACACACACACACACACACACACACACACACACACACACACACACTACTCTTGGCGGAATGGTAGAGTTCCCGGGTGCCACTACGGCGGTCCGGGTTCGAATCCCACCCAGGGCTGAAATAATTTCAGTATTGCTGCGCTTCGGATTTTTACTCCAACTCTAGTGGGCGAGAGGTTGTGTGTGTGTGCGTCATATATGTGTAGGTCATATATGAGCTCTGAGCTCTCTTGCGGAAGGAAAATAGCTGTATATCACGAATCCAACACGTGATCCAAGACGATGGTGAACCCCCCACACACATACACGCACACACACAAGCACGCACACACGCACACACACACATACACAGACACAAATCCAATGACATACATACGCATACGTACATGTGTATATGCGTACTCTTGAAGTTCAACAAGTTCCAGGAACTACACCCTGGCTTGAACGGGCTGGCTAAGTACTTCTTTATGTAAAATCGCGCATACATTCACGGGAAATTACTGACCACAAATAATGAACACTGTCATTAAATATGTATAATTCGCACAATGTACCAAAATCTTTTTCGAGGTCTTGTTTACCTACCACCAACCCAAAATCAAACTATTCATAATGTACTACATGAGCAGATTCTAGATATCTGTAGTGAGAACGATTTTATCATTATTAGAGATCTTAACTTACCAGTAACTGCATGGGGTGAAACATTATATTCACACACCGGTAATGAGTTCTACTCAAATAGTTTGGAAAATTCCTTTTATCAATATATTTACAAGTCAACACGCGGGAACAACTTTATCGATATTGTTCTTTCCCGTGACAATAACCAAGTAATGGATGTAAATGTTGAACCAAAATTGAGCACCAGTGACCATAGTACCTTACATTCAACATACAATGTAACATCAAGCTGCAAAACAAAAGCTTCGAAAAGGTACCAAACTTCCAGCAAGCAGACTTAGAAAAAATAAAGAGGCATACTTGGAGACACTTGTCATACTTGGAGACATACTTGGAGACATACTTGTCAAAAATTGACAGAATTTAGGGTAAATAACAAACTAGGGATATATTCATTAATATAATCGAAAAAGTCGCTAATGAATGCATTCCAAAGCGCGATAGACAACCATCAAGCAATACCAAACCTATACGGAGGAATGTTGATATAAAACATATTTTGCTAGCCAAGAAACATGCCAAGCAGATAAATCAGAGCACAAAAATGTAACTCAAAAATCTAAAAGATTCATCAAAATCTCAAGAAAATTACAGGATCAGTATATTGGCTCTAAATACAAGATAATCCTAAACAAATTTTCTGGTATATAAGGGCAAAAATGTACTCAAGAGTACCAATGGTCTCTTCCAATCAGCAGCGGGAAATAGTAACAGGTTAGGGGCAATGACAGGTATCCTAAACTATTTTGCGTCTGTGTTTACTAGTGAAACAGCAGAAATGAACAGCCAGTCCAACCAGGACAGACAGTATCAACACGTCTACTTGGCATGGATACTGCAGAACATGATGTGATATGAGTCATTGTAACGTAATATTAGATATTACGTCATATGTGTAATTATGTTATAGAATTGTGTTCCTTTGTATTACATAACTATGTTCATATTTCTTGTCTATGTATGTATTGTAACAATGTTAAGCAGTAACGCCCGTCCACTATATGTAATCTTGCCTACGTGCGGAGAGGTGCGCATTCTTGTAGAACAAACAGACAAGCGAAATCCTGAATAGTTCGGAGCGCACAGATTTGACAGTTACTAAATAAATAGATTGTTCAAGCGAGTCGAGGGTCCTAAAACTACCCATGTTGACGTGTTAACTTACCCTCCTCCTCACCCGCACCCTTAACCGGAAGTATCCGGCTTCCGGTCCAATGGTATATAAGCGGTGGAACTCGCTGACTCCTTGTCATATTCCCACATATTGATCTCTTGATAAAAACTAGAAAGTTTAGATTCATGAGACGATTGGTGTGAAGTGATCACCCTTTTTGCCTACATTACGTGTCTGATATACATTGCATTACTTCACTTATATTTGTACTTATTACTTATTCTGATGCATGTTCCTGATCTCTTTGTACTTAGATAGTACCATATTGTATACGTATCTTGTTTCTTATTTGAACGATAATTTCCATATTCTCATAATCATGTACGGTCCCATTGACCCTACTGCCCATTCTCTTTTGTGTTGATTGCCTGTAAATATTTTCCATTAATAATTTCGTTTACTAGTTTTATCGCTAGTTTAATATTCCTTTCCTGGAATCTTCTTTGTTACCTTTACTTCTAGTCTTACGAATTATCTAGGCCCTGACCAGATAGTTCAGTCCTACAGTGGCTTCTAGAAGTGCGCTGGTTCTTAAGCACTTAGACGTTATACGTAACGTCTCTTTACATACCAGCAGCCCGTAACAAAGTGGCGACCCTTGCCAAGGATATTGGATCAGGTATTTAACACATTCTTATAGAGATGGATGATATAGTTCAAGAATTTGTTCAAAATCCCAAGGTAAGTTTCTTAAAGAAACAAACTAAAGACACTTTGATAGAAATAGGCAAGCACTTTGGAGTAGACATTGATACAAGTTTGCGAAAGAAAAAAATACTTCAGGAACTCGTTGAAAATCTGATCGAAGATGAGATCTTATCTCCAGAAGAGATTACAGCTATACAAATTCCTTCAAATAGGTTAGAAATAGAGGCACGACTAACCGAACTTAAGATTAAGGAGATTGAATTAAAGGTCAGGAGAGTAGAAATTGAGGAGGAAGCTAAATTGAAACAAATGCAAATTGAGGCAGAATTTAAAGCTAAAGAGGAGGAAACTAAACTGAAACAAATGCAAATTGAGGCAGAATTTAGAGCTAGAGAAGAGGAAGCTAAAGCGAAACAAGTAGCTAAAGAGGAGGAAACTAAACTGCAACAAATGCAAATTGAGGCAGAATTTAGAGCTAGAGAAGAGGAAGCTAAAGCGAAACAAGTAGCTAAAGAGGAGGAAACTAAACTGAAACAAATGCAAATTGAGGCAGAATTTAGAGCTAGAGAAGAGGAAGCTAAAGTGAAACAAATAGAAAGAGAGAACGAAACTAAAGTCAAATTGGCAGAGTTAGAATTAAAGAAGGCAGAAGTAGAAGCTAGGATTGTTGATAGACAACCCGTAGTTCAGGAAGGTCATATAGATATTTCCAAGTATGTAAAACTTTTACCCATATTTTCAGAAGGAGAGCCAGAAATTTTCTTTCTTCAGTGGGAAAAATTGGCGCAACAGTTACAAATCACTAAAGAAAATTGGCCATTAATCATTCAAACACAATTTAAGGGTAAGGCTCAGCAAATTTATACTTCTCTTTCAGAAGCAGAAAGCGAGTATGATAATATGAAAGCTTGTATTTTAAAAGCGTATGAACTAATACCAGAGGCCTATAGACAGAAATTCCGTAATTATAGGAAGACACCTCAGTTAACATACGTAGAATATGCGGCTCAACAAGAGAGGTTATTCAATAGGTGGTGTTTGGCTAGTGAAACGGACACCTTAGATAGACTTAAACAGTTGATTTTATTGGAGCAGTTTAAGAATACCTTAGAGACAGATCTTAGGATTTTTATAGATGATCATGTTCCCGAAACTTTAACTAAAGCTGCTGTATTGGCTGATGAGTTCACACTAAATCATAAACCTAAGTCAAAACAAATGGAATCCCAAAAGTCAAAGTCATATATTCCAGATTCAACAAAATACTCTGATCCTTGGTCCCCAAAGAAACGCTTTGAAAATCAGTCTAGCCCATCACATTTCAGTTACAGGTCTGATTTCAATCAATATCCTCCAAACCAACCTTGGCAAAGAATGGAAAGGTTTAAGACTAATCCCCCTGTAACTTGTTCATATTGTAAACAGGTTGGCCATCACATTTCTAATTGCAGAAAGAGACTGACACCCTCATTCTCCAATAAGACACCAACTCTTGTAAGTAATATAAAATCAGACGATTCAAAATCCTCTATTCAGGATACACTACCAAAGAAGCCGGTATTGTCAAGTAATGTAGAACCCCCCTCATCAGATCATGATCCTTGTTTCAAACCATTTGTATCTTCAGGAACTATATATCATAGTAGTAGTTCACAACAATATCCTATTTCCATACTCCGAGACACAGGAGCAAAGCAAAGTCTGATTTTAAATTCTGTCTTGCAGAATCTGGGTGAGTCATATACAGGTTATGATATATTGATAGAAGGAGTTGGAGGAATTATAAAATGTCCATTACATAATGTTTTCTTGCGGTCTGATTTAACAACCGGAATGGTTAAAGTAGCAGTAGTAGACTCTCTTCCCATAGTAGGAATATCCTTATTGTTGGCCAATGACATCGCTGGAAGCAAAGTCATTTCTCCCTTAATAACAAATAACCCTAAGACCTCAGTAGAACCTTCAGATAACTTACAGTTGTTTCCCGCTTGTGCTGTAACCAGATCTCAGTACAAGAAATCTGAAGAGGAGACCTATAATTTAGAATCCCTATTCTCCCAAACTGACCCATCTTCTTCTTCACCAGTTTCTCTATCTAGAGCAGAATTAATCAAAGAACAGAAGTCAGATCCTTCTCTTAAAAATTTGTACGAGATTGTTTCATCTCCAGAAGAAGTTGAAAATATGTCACGAGGTTTCTATATAGAAAACGGAGTCCTAATGCGAAAATGGAGAGCATCCACCGCAACCGCTGACCAGCCATGGCAAGTAAGGAATCAAATAGTCCTCCCTCTTGGTTTCAGGAATAATGTTCTAAGATTGGCTCATGATACTCCCTTAGCAGGTCACTTAGGTGTAAGAAAGACCTTGTTCAACATAACCCAACATTTCCATTGGCCCACGGTTGTCAAAGATGTTGCCCAATATTGTAAAACATGTCATACATGTCAACTTGTAGGTAAGCCCAACCAGAAAATTGTAGAAGCTCCACTCCATCCCATTCCTGTAATGGAAGAGCCATTTAAAAAAGTTCTTATTGACTGTGTAGGACCTTTACCTCCTTCAAGTAAAGGAAATCAGTACATTCTCACAATCATGTGTATGAGCACTCGTTTTCCAGAAGCCATTCCTTTGAAAAATATTAAAGCTCAAAACATAATCAGAGAAATGTTGAAATATTTCACTATGGTAGGATTTCCTAAGAACATTCAAAGTGATCAAGGAAGTAATTTTCTTTCCAACAAGTTTAGAGAAACTCTTGTAACACTAGATATAAATCATGTAACTTCCTCCGCCTATCATCCTCAATCACAAGGTGCTCTAGAGCGCTTTCACCAAACGCTCAAGACAATGTTAAGAATCTTCTGTGCTGAGAACACTCGAAAATTGGGAAGACGGACTCCCCTTTTTGTTGTTCGCCACCCAAACAACAATTCAAGAAAGCCTTGGATTCAGCCCGTCAGAATTAGTCTTCGGTCATGAAGTCCGTGGCCCCCTAAAGATACTTCATGAACAATGGATGAAAGAAGAACCACCAGTTCCTTCTTTGAAATACGTGTCCCAGGTCACCGAGAAGTTGTTAGAAGCTTGGAAGTTGGCAAGAGAGAACTTGACGAATGCTCAACGAGTAATGAAAGGTCGGTATGATAAAAATTCTAAACTTAGAACTTTCTCTCCAGGAGATCAAGTGTTACTTTATCTTCCCATACCAGGAGATCCATTGCAGGCTAAATACAAAGGACCCTATGAAGTCTTGTCCAGAGCCAGTGATCTCAACTACATAATCAAAACTCCAGACAGAAGAAAGAGTTCCCGTCTCTGTCACATAAATACCTTAAAACCTTATCATTCCCGAGATCCAATTTCAGCTTGCAGCTCTACCACAATAGAATCCGAAGAGCCTCCTGATAACCTGCCTAATCCTCCTGAGATTCCCTTGGAAAACTCTCAGATACTACAAAATCTTCAGATAAAAGTAGGACACTTATCTGAGAAACAAGGTAGAGACATTCTTTCTCTCTTAAGAAGTTTTCCAAAATTATTTCTAGATTCCCCAAGATTCACTTCTTTGATAGAACATGAAATAATTCTAGACTCGCCAAGGGCTATCAAACAAGCCCCTTATAGAGTCAATCCAAAAAAGAAGGAGTTCATAAAAGCAGAAATAAACACTCTGCTTCAACAGGGAATAATTGAACCCTCCAGTAGTCCTTGGGCATCTCCTTGCATTCTTGTCCCTAAATCTGACAATTCTTATCGCCTGTGCATTGACTACAGGAAAATCAATGCCCATACTAAGGCCGATGCTTTTCCTATCCCTAGGATAGATGATATCATAGACAGTCTAGGAACTGCCAAGTATGTATCCAAGTTGGATATGCTAAGGGGATACTATCAAATCCCTGTACACCCTCGCTCAAGAGAAGTTACCGCTTTCATTACGGAAGAGGGATTGTTCCAATTCAGAGCAATGCCATTTGGGCTTAAAAATGCCCCTGCCACTTACCAAAGAATGATAAGTAATCTTGTTGCAGGATTGCCAGGAGTAAAAACTTATCTAGATGATGTGATAATATTTAGTCAGTCTTGGACAGAACACATTGAACACCTAAATAATTTCTTTTATAGAGCAGACCAAGCAAACCTTACCATCAATTTGTCCAAATGTGATTTCGGACATACACAGGTCCCCTATTTGGGATTTAAAGTTGGAAATTCCCAAGTGTTTCCAATAGACGCCAAGATAAAAGCCATCAATGATGTACCAACACCCACTAATCGTAGAGAGGTACGTCGATTCCTCGGAATGAGTGGCTATTATCGCCGTTTTTGTCCAAATTTTTCAGATGTAGCAGAACCATTGACTGACCTGTTGAGAAAAGACCACGACTTCGTGTGGACACCTACCTGTGAGACGGCCTTCAAAAACCTGAAGTCCCTTCTCACTAACGCACCAGTTCTAAGGGCACCCGATTTCCAACGACCCTTTCTTCTGCAAGTCGACGCCAGCGACACCGGTATCGGTGCCGCCCTCTTGCAAGAACACAATGAAGTTCTTCACGCTATCGCCTACTACAGCAAGAAGCTGTCCCCTGCGCAGAAGAACTACTCAACAATTGAGAAGGAGACGCTCGCTTTGGTCCAGGCCCTTATCCACTTCGAAGTCTACCTGGGTTCCTCAACTACCATTCAAGTATATTCGGATCACAACCCCTTAAAGTTCCTACAGACTATGAAAAACAAGAATCCGAGACTTACACGTTGGAGTTTATTTCTCCAACCCTTTAATCTAACAATTCATCATATAAAAGGCGTCTTTAATGTTTTAGCCGACGTCCTTTCTAGAACATAGCTTTTCAACAGAAAGTGAAAAGCTTTCCCAAACGGTGGAGGTGTAACGTAATATTAGATATTACGTCATATGTGTAATTATGTTATAGAATTGTGTTCCTTTGTATTACATAACTATGTTCATATTTCTTGTCTATGTATGTATTGTAACAATGTTAAGCAGTAACGCCCGTCCACTATATGTAATCTTGCCTACGTGCGGAGAGGTGCGCATTCTTGTAGAACAAACAGACAAGCGAAATCCTGAATAGTTCGGAGCGCACAGATTTGACAGTTACTAAATAAATAGATTGTTCAAGCGAGTCGAGGGTCCTAAAACTACCCATGTTGACGTGTTAACTTACCCTCCTCCTCACCCGCACCCTTAACCGGAAGTATCCGGCTTCCGGTCCAATGGTATATAAGCGGTGGAACTCGCTGACTCCTTGTCATATTCCCACATATTGATCTCTTGATAAAAACTAGAAAGTTTAGATTCATGAGACGATTGGTGTGAAGTGATCACCCTTTTTGCCTACATTACGTGTCTGATATACATTGCATTACTTCACTTATATTTGTACTTATTACTTATTCTGATGCATGTTCCTGATCTCTTTGTACTTAGATAGTACCATATTGTATACGTATCTTGTTTCTTATTTGAACGATAATTTCCATATTCTCATAATCATGTACGGTCCCATTGACCCTACTGCCCATTCTCTTTTGTGTTGATTGCCTGTAAATATTTTCCATTAATAATTTCGTTTACTAGTTTTATCGCTAGTTTAATATTCCTTTCCTGGAATCTTCTTTGTTACCTTTACTTCTAGTCTTACGAATTATCTAGGCCCTGACCAGATAGTTCAGTCCTACAGTGGCTTCTAGAAGTGCGCTGGTTCTTAAGCACTTAGACGTTATACGTAACGTCTCTTCACATACCAGCAGCCCGTAACAGTCATAAATAAAATTAAGATATGCAAATTCCCTGGCCCAGACAAAATTAACGCAAGATTACTCAGTCCCTCACAAGAATTGTTTATTTCGAAATAGTCAAAAAATAAAAGGAAAAGGAAAAAACATAATAGTAATGATATTAATGACAGATTAGGTACTGAAACTGTCATGTAAAGATTAATAGGCCTGTTGCTGTTTGTTTGTCCATGTAACTCCATGTAACCCAAATGACTGTAGCCGAAGATTCACTATCTTGATAATCTAGAGACGTTTCTACACTGTATGTGAAGACTAGAATAAGTGAAGAGAGAAGTTGAAACCAATAATAAGTTCAAAGGGTCGTTAAAGCGGGCTCAGCAAAGTATCGTCGGTCACCTGGAGCAAGATTTTTTTTTTGTTTTAATAAATTTATTACGCCCGTGGGCGGCAAACAATAGTACATCTATCACAGCATTGTGTTAGAGGACATGTCATATATTATATACATTCTTTAAATGGAGACATAATACAATAATCATTCAGGATTCCCCGAAATGGTGATGGCGGGATAGTGGTACTATGTAAGTGTTTACATATAATCATCATGCCCCGTCTCCGGGGAATATTGTCTGTCACTATGGGTCACTGGAGACAATAATACCAAGGGTGTTCGTATTACGACGGTTACGCAGCCCGTACGGTGATCACCGTGGCATATCATCCGTCTAGGAGCCCCGTCACACAAGTCGACTCCCAAGTCCGAGCCGAGCACTGACATATATTGTGCCTTCGTACTGGTCTTGCGTCGGCGTTACTTGTGGCGGTTGGGTAGGAGGTGGTCGTATGGGGCGCGTGACGTCCATGACGTAGGTATAGGCTGCCTTGGAAAGATGGTCCACCGATTAATAAATTCATTGCTTCTGAGGGCGACAAACAATAGTATATTAGTCATATTGTTATGGAAAGAGATACAAAAGGAGGTATGATTGGATTTAACAATCAAAATCCCCCAAAATGGGGGTGGCGAGCTAGGAGTGTATCTAAGTTGTCGTCACTAAGTAAATGTTTACATACAGTTATCACGTCTTGTCTCTGTGGAATACTGTCTGTCACAATGGGGCATTGGAGACAGTAGTGTTCAAGAGTGGTGGCGTTAGGGCGGTTACACAGCCTGCATGATGAGTAATGTGGCATATCTTCCGCCTGGGATATTTGCCACACAGGTCGATATCCGAGTCTGAGCCGAGCACTGACAACATTGTGTCTCCGTACCATGGGTCCGCGTCGGCGATACTTGTGGCGGCTGGGTAGGAAGTGGTCGTGGTGTTGAATGGAGACACTGGTGGCTCGTTCCGCATCTCTTCGGCGTGTTGTTATGGTGTGAGTGGCTGCGTGTATTCTGTTTTTGAGGCATGTGAGAGAGGGTACTACGCGTTCGTTATCTAAGACGAAGGCACAAGCTGCTTTGGCAATACGGTCCACAGTGTCGTTGCCAGCAAGGTCTACGTGTGAAGGCATCCATACGAGAGATACGGCCATAGATGCTTCATGAACAACGGCGAGTTGGGTCAGTATGGCCTGTACAACACGATAGTAGTTGGGTCTGGGTGAGGAGAGGGCGTGTAGAGCTGGTTGGGAGTCACAAACGATCACACCATTTACGTTACAGTCTACAAGATATGTTACTGCGTCGAGGATTCCGTGTAGCTCACAAAACGTGGAGCTTGATGTGACAGGTAACCTGCGGCCAATCCATCCAGCTTCCACAGGTGGCTGTAAGGTGGGTGAGTACATGGCACACGCTGCTCTTCCATCAGCCTGTACTGAGCCATCCACGTAGATGACATGAGCTGCGGGGATCTTTGAGGATACGCTGTCGATGGTCTCTAGTGCTAGTTGCTTTTGAAGTGCAGGAAGGTCATCTTTGGAGGTTGGTGTGAAGGTGACGTTAGGGAGGGAGATTCGCCACGGGGGCAAGTCGGGTTCAACCGTTTCTTCAGGGACGTGGATGTCAAGGTTTCTAAGTGTGTTGCACACTGTAGTGACGAGGTTGCGGCCTCCTGGTCGAAGTGGGAGGCGGGGTGCACTGTCAGGTTCGAGCGACGCTCTGATGGTAGCAGTAAAGTTTGGGGACAGATAGGGCGATCGGAGGCATTTTACAGAGAGAATGGCCATGTTAGCATATATTCTCTCTACAAGCGAGGGTAGACCAAGTTCACTTTGCATGTTAACGATGCGAGTCGAAGGAGGGCAACCTAAGATAAATCTCATTACTCTATTTTGGAATTTTTCGAGAGGTTCCAAAGCTCTCCTGGGAAGTTGACAAAGGGCAGGTGATAAGTAGTCAACGAGTGATCGAAGAAATGTGGTGTATAGAGTTCTGACCATTGGTAATGAGGCGCCGGTGGAATTTGTGGCAAGCCACTTGATAGGGTTAAAACGGGCCTGCAGACGATCAAGGAGATCATTAACAAGGGGATGGATACGTTGTCGAGTCGGTATGGCTGGAGTGATCCGGGCTGGTACTCCAAGGTATGTGTACTGTGTGCAATGAGGGATAGCATCACCTCCCATGTTGAACGTCGGTAGTGCTTGGAGAGTACGAGATGAAAATATTCTGCTCTTCTCAGGGGAAATGATGAGACCACAAGCGGTAGTTGACGTATAGAAGCCATTTAGAACGAATTGGAGGTCAGCGGGCGAGTTGGAATGGATGCAGATGTCGTCCGCGTAGCAGAGAAGGGTTGTACCGGGAACGTTAGGAAGAAGTGAGAGTAAGCGGTGCATCAAGACGTTAAAAAGAAATGGACTTAGTACGCCACCTTGCGGGGTACCGAGTTTGAACTGCTCGTAGGAACTGCACACACCTCGAAAGAGAACCCGTGACTTCCTGTTACTCAGATAACCTCGAATCCATCGAAGGAGGTTTCCTTGCACTCCGAAGGTAACCAGCTGGTCAAGAATTATTTCATGGTTGGCTACATCGAAAGCACTTTTGAGGTCCAGGAAGGCAACTACGCTGGTGGGAGAGAGGCGGGTGTAGAGCTCAGTAAGGCAGTGGTGCGTACTTCGACGTGGGAGGAAACCATACAGCTGCGGGGAGAGTTGACCTTGTAGACGATTCATGAGCCGGGCAAGGATGATACGTTCAAGCATCTTGCTGAAGCATGAAGTTAGGGAAATGGGCCTGAATTTATCAGTACCTGGTTTCGGTATCGGAACAATCGTGCTTAAAGTCCAGGCTGCAGGTACATGTCCACGAAGGAGGCAGAGGTTGAAGAGGCGAAGGAGGGGGTTGCCAGGAACTTCCAGTAGGAGTCGGAGCACTTGGTATGTAATGCCGTCATCCCCGGGGGCAGAAGTTTTTGTATTAGCCATGGCTAGTCGTAATTCATTTTCCGTAATCGGGACGTCGTCTTCTTCATCTGGGTGGAGAAGAGCAGCCATTAGGTGGAGATTACGGGTGTTGCGACGAGTGGAGAGTGCCTCTTGGATATGCGTAGGAAGATTGTTAGTCTGTGACTGTGACGACCATAAAGTAATGAGGTCCTGGGCGTAGGCGTCTGGACTGTGATGGAGGGCGCTGGGAGGTTGCTTCTTAACGACCCTTTTTACAAGGCACCACATGGTCGCGATACTAGTCTGGTGATTTATGGAATCAGTGTATTTCTGCCAAGACTCTGTGTAGGCACAGTTCTGGAGGGCGACCATATTATCCCGTGCTATTTGGTACTGATGTAAAGAATCAGGTGTGGGTTGCGTCTGAAAAGTATGACCAGTAGTCTGTGTAGCTCTCTCCGCTTGGATAATACGGTGGTCCAACGTCCATGAGTGAGGTACAGGGCGGCGTGGTAGGTGAGCTTTGGTTACATAGCGGCTGTAGAAGTCGTGTGTGGTATTCACTAAGGACGTGTATAGTGCGTCGGGGGATAGGAAGTCAAATGTGGGAAGGAGACTAGAGATGTACGAAATATACGTAGGGCAATATTTAGGAGGAATGGATATACGGGTCCGGTGATGAGGAGTTGGAATCCGAGACGGTATGGAGTAGTATAAACTAAGAGCAATATGGTCGGAGAAGAGAGAAGGAATTGCTTGACAGGCGACACGGGATGGCACGAGGCCAGACGTGATGATGTGGTCAACTGTGCCTCCACGTGCATGTGTGGCTCCACCAGTTTCCCATCGTGTGAGTCGGTACCGATGTATGTAGTTGAGTAGAGGGATTCCACTACGGTTGGGGACAGGGGAGGCATCACCAAGAGCAGGATGTCGAGCGTTGAAATCCCCCATATAAATCATTCCACGATTTGTAGGTACTGGGAGGGCAACAAGATTAATAACACCAGGGGCAGAGTATACGTTGCAAAGTCGAAGTTTACCATTGCCCACAGTGACTTCAATTAACTGAAAGGTCATAGTAGTATCCCTGGAGCATCGAAGGAGCTTGTGTGGCATGGATGCGTGGACGTAAGAAATGAGGCCATTCCTGGCTGGATGTATGTACGAGACATAGCCAGACAGCGTAGGTGCTGTGTCGCAAGGCTGAGCACCACCGGGAAAGGCTTCTTGAATAAATATTATCTGGGGGTGATGGCGATGGACATATGCCTTGAGTGCAGTGAGTTTCGTGTTATGGCGTATTCCGAAAGCATTCCAGGAGATGACGTGAAGCGATACGAGATCAGAGAATCTTATTACTATGTGCTTTGCGAGAGCCGGATGAGGTTGGTGTTTGAATGTGGGCGCTGCCAGGCGGAGCATGGGTAGAGGAGTTCAAAGGCGACGAGAGCTTCTCTAGATGGGAGGCAACTGTATCAAGTCGCTCTGTAAGGGCTGTGACAGAGGTGATAACAACTTTGTGAGATTCAACTAGACTGGCAAGTGTGGTTGCTGTGGTAGCCTGTTGGTTAACTAAACTTTCGATACGGGCATCTATGGCATCGAATCGCTTCGTGAGGGCTGAACAGCGGGATTCGAGAGATGCAACAGCTTGGCGAAGAGCTTGTACTTCAGCAGAGTCCGTGGTGCTGGGCGTCGTGAGAGAGGTGGCTGGAAGTGGTGGTGGTCCAAGTCTTTGGGAAGTGGCCGTGGGTGTTCGCTTAGTACAGCCATGCCAAACGTTGACCCCTGGTTTATGGCATCGGGGGCACTTCCATCGGGATGTGTCTGGTGGTGGGGATATGGAAGGTTCTGAGGTAGATGCGGAGTCGTCGGACGTGGTGGGTGGAGTGGGTGGGCGGTGAGGGCAGGAACGAGTGTCATGATTCTCCGCGCACCAGGCACACTTTGCGGGAGCGGAGCAGTATCTTGAGATATGTTTGAAGCCCCAGCATTTATAGCACCATGGAATTTCATCTTTCATTTTGCGAAGCTCACAGGGAGGGAGGAAAGGTAGGAAGGGGAACTCTAAGGTAGGCGGCGGTGGTTCAAGTAGGCTCCACGTGATGACTAGTCGGTTGATTGGCGTCCCATTTTGGACGAATCTGCGAGCTGTATGTATCCCTGGATACTCCTTGGCATGAGAGGCATCGATGCTGACAGGGTATCGAGTGAGGAGGTATGTAGGGAATTTACGTGGTCTTTCCGTGGAGTCCTGGATGACTAGGCGTAAAGATAATATTTCCCCACTCGTGATACTTTTAATGATGTCTTGTCGTTGTCTTGAAACATAGACGAAACGAGATGTGATAGCTGACATCTTCACCTCAGCCAGCTCACGATCGAGACGGAAAGACTTGGCAACGTTGGAGAGCCACCGAAGTTTCACGTCACAGCTTGAGTTGTCAGGGAAAGTTAATTTGACATATTTCTCTCTGGGAGCAAAGGCAGGAGCCTGTGACGGCGAAGTATAGGACGAGATTGGGGGGGTAGGGGTGGGAGATGGTGTGATATCATAAGCTTGTGGCTCTGTCATTGGATTCTTCTTCGATGATTTAGCAGCAGGAGAAGGTGGTGGGCTGCTATTATTGGAGACTTCATTTAGAGTGCGTTTAGCGGGGGTAAATGGTTGTGGTGCAGAGTTGCCAGATGCAGGAGAATTTCCTTGAGTGTGATGGTTGTAAGTCGTAAGTGGGGGCCATATGTTAATTAGATCTTCATCATCACTCATAGCGAGATCGGCTTCAACGATGGCAATAGCCTGTGGCCCTGAGTAGTCCATGATTACCACACGTTAAGATAATTCACAGGAGTTCAGGATTTATGAGGCAGTATGCGGGGAGAGCGATTCATCCATGTCGTCACAAACCTCTTACTGCGCATGCGCAGACTTGGCCGCCCTTGACCAGGAAGGTCGGAGGGATAATGTTTTCACAGCTATAGACTAAATTAGTTAATGTTCACACACCGTAATCACAAAAAATGGTAGAGGTGGTCTTATAATATCTCACAGCGCACAACGAAGGGTTGGAACACAATAACACTGCCGGAATTCTAACAAAGAGCACGGAGCTCAAAACTGTAGGACCGGTCACACGCCATATTTGTTTTCCAATCCCTGGAGCAAGAGGCCTGTCATAGTCATACACTGCGTCTCATTCTGTAGCCAATCGTCTTGGGTATATCATGTCATTGGACTTCCTTGGAACACGTGAAAAGAGAGTGAGGTTGACGACCATGCGTTAATCACCCTCACTCTAAACTATCCCAAGTGTGTTTCAGGATACCATCTCATCACAAATTATCACATCACACACAAAACCTCAATTCATGTGGCGACAGGCAAGTAGCGTACCTTGCAGGTGAGGAATAATAGAAGCTAATAGTCGCAACCCTATACAAAGGTGACCCAAGTCGAACTCAGAACACTACTGGTTCCCAAGATTATGTAAGATCACTCACTGTAGCCCAAATACCTTTTTCAGAGAATAGCCAACCACACACGTAGCAGGGGGTAAGGACCGGAACAAATACCTTTCAGGCTATCATCATTGTAACCATATGAGTAATTAGCTAGTGAACAGCGACATCAATCAGATCATTTTTATGACCGTTGCGCAGAGGATTTGAACCTACTGCTCTGGCGCCAAGAGGCTCCCAAGTCGGTGCCTTAAACCACTCAGCTATCGATGGTTAAAACTATTCGAACTCAGAACACTACTGGTTCCCGAGATTAGGTAAGACCACTCACTACGGCCCAAATACATTTTTCACCGAATAGCCAACCACACACGTAGCAGGGGGTAAGGACTGGAACAAATCCCTTTCAGGCTATCATCATTGTAACCATATTAGTAATTCGCTAGTGAACAGCGACATCAATCAGGTATTTGGGCAGCAGTGAATGGTCTTACCTAATCTCGGGAACCAGTAATGTTTTGAGTTGGAATAGTTTTAACCATCGATAGCTGAGTGGTTTAAGGCACTGACTTGGGAGCCTCTTGGCGCCAGAACAGTAGGTTCGAATGTGTGTGTGTATATGTGTGTGTGTGTGTGTGTGTGTGTGTGTGTGTGTGTGTGTGTGTGTGTGTGTGTGTGTGTGTGTGTGTGTGTGTGTGTGTGTGTGTGTGTGTGTGTGTGTATGTGTGTGTGTGTGTGTGTATGTATGTATGTATGTATGTATGTATGTATGTATGTATGTATGTATGTATGTATGTATGTATGTATGTATGTATGTATGTATGTATGCATGCATGTATTTATGTATGTATGTATGTATGTATGTATGTATGTATGTATGTATGTATGTATGTATGTATTTATGTATGTATATACTGTATATATAGAGGTCCAGAGATGACGAGAAGACTGAGATGCAGATAGTTATAACTAGGACCCCGTGATCGATAGTACCTGCTAATAACCAATCGGAGGGACAGGATTCGATTCCCGGTCAGGGGAAATATACTTTCAGGGTTTGAAGTCTTTCCAGCCCCTCTACATAATAACGGACGTTAGGTGCGATAGGTCTGTATCGATGAAATAGCAAAGGGATCACCCCTTAGAGTATTATTGGTAAACTTCTTCATGGGCTACATAGAAGAACTATTCAGAAAACAGAGAAACCAGACATTAACTGTTGATACATTGATGACATTTTCATAAAAACCAAGAACAATAATGAAGTTGAAAAACCCAGACACCTACTACTGTACATGAGACCTATAGACTCACCTTCACTATGTAAGATAGTGCTGACGGAGCTTTGCCCTTCCTCGGCCTCCAAGTGAAACAAAAATAAATCTTCTTTTAACACAGAAGTGTACACTAAACCCACAAACCCTGGACATTGCCTTAACAGTTTTAGTGAATGTCCTCAGAGATATAAGGACTTTGCCATCAATGCCTACATCCAAAGAGCACTCACCCACTGTAGCACATTCAAACAAGTACACAACGACATCAAACATTCCACCCAAGTACTAATCAATAATGGCTTCAGTGAGAAAGATATTAACCATCAATCCAAGAAAACAATGAACGGATGGTAAAAAGATAATAACAATAATCAAAGAAAAGAAAGATTTAACATTTATTATAAATCTATTTTTTCATTAAAAAAGAAACGTATATTGAACCAGATTATAAAGAGGAACATTAAACCAGTCAACCCTCAAAAATGCTTAACTTAGTTATTTATTATAAGACAAGATAGACCAGCCACCTCCTATTTAATAGCAGCCCCCACTAGGAGAGAAAAGAACTTCATAAATCACATGTCATCTATAGGTTTACATGTGTACGAGAGAACTTTGAAGCCCTCATATTCAAGTATATTAGCACGGTAACAATGAGGTTATCCCAAAAATCAAAGAAAAGATCAATTTAACTTCTATTATAAATCTATTTTTCACCCAAAAAGATGAACGTATATTGAAACAGATTATAAAGAGTAACATTAAACCAAATTGCTGTCTTGTATTCAATTTTACTCACTATTTCATGCTCTGGTGTATATATGAAATCTATTCTCGACGGTTCTTCGTTATTTCCAAATCTGCTATTTTCCTTTATCCATTGAGTCATTTTGTATTCAATGGTCATGTCAAGTAGTATGTTTCCCCATTGGTCCTCTCCACTCTTCACTGTCATCTCCTCTCAACATTTTTCGTTAGAGTTAAAACCACCCATAATTTCTACATTCCCTTCTTTCAGCATTTCATTTGATATATGCCTTGTGTATTCCAGCATTTTGTAATGGTCACACCCTTTCTAAGAACATTTTTTAGGGAGCACAAAGAGCACTACAAATTTTCTGTTTTTCATGTCACTATTTTCAACTCTTGTCATGATCAATTCCACATTATTTTCTCTTTTTGTGATCGTCGTCACATTTAAGCCCTTCCTAGAAAAAAAAAAAACAGTGCTCCTCCACCCTGTTTTTCCTCTCTGTTCTTCATCCAGTGATTATATAAACTTTGTCCAAAAATATTTGGTGGCAGAGGACCTTATAATTTTGTATCCACAATTTCGATTATATCTGGTTTTCCTTTCGCCAGATAATCATTTAATTTATCTAATTCTGAAATCAGACCATCTATGTTGATATAAGTTACTTTTATTTTTTCCTTTCCTCTTTGTTTTCTGTTTCCTGTGTTTCTTTTCCTGTGATATGCCATTTTCTCAGCCTCGAGTGAAGTACTCTCTCTCTCTCTCAAAAAAAAAAAAAAAAAAAAAATCCGGTCTCCTCACTTTTTTTTTTTTTTTTTAGCTTCATTTGTTAGTGTCTTATCTCTCTCTTTTTCCTCATCGCTCATATCTTTTCTTGTCTATATATTTTTGTAGTCTTCACTTTTTGCAAATTTTTCTGTTTTTGCCAATACTTCTGCTATCGTTTCCGACCTTAGTTTAGCTAGTATTTTCTTTAATTCTTTTTTATTATTGTCCTATTCTATGCACTTCTTTTATTTCCTTTTCTATTTCTTGCCCTCATCTTGTACCTCTCTCAGAATTTCTTTGTGTATATATGTATATATATATATATATATATATATATATATGCGTAAATAACCACTAGGAAAAGTAAACTAACGAAGCAGAGCGCTTTCGTGTAATTACATCTTCAGTGCAGATACAAAGAAGGAATTATAAGATGAAGAAACAAGGTACAGAATATATGACATAGTGAAGAGGGCATTCGGAGAGGTAGTGGAAGAAGTAATGTAATTTACGACATTGGTACTAAGCTACAATACCCCACACATGTTCTTGATAAAGCTTACAATCGTGCTAAAAGGACATTTTACAACCTTAGGTCAACTCAAACTTTCAATATGAATAACTTGCTAATTTTACCGTACCAAGAGAACCTGCAAAATATTCCAAATATGTTACGTAAATTTAACATTAATGTAGTTTTCAATAACAAGAACACTGTAAGACAACTGCTCATAAATAATTCTGTCAATAGTAATAAAGGGTGTGTACAAAATACCTTGCAAATCATGTAATCAGTTTTATGTTGGTCAGACTGCTAAAACACTCACAACACGAATCAATCAACATAAGAAATACGTTAGAGAGGGAAACCAATCTAGCAGTATATTCAACCACATGAACCATTTTAACCACCCAGTTGACTGGGATAACGCTAAAGTCATCACATACAACAACAACATAACAGAAAGAAATTTAATTGAATGCAGTTTGATCAAATCTAGTAAGGGGATAAATGTTAATCTTCATCAAGGTTTGTACAAATTAGATAGTTTTATTTCTCATGAAATTTCAAAATTGTTTGAATTGTAATATAAATTATGAGCAATTGTCCCATACTTGTTGGTTACCAGGACGGCCCAAACGTCCCATACTTGTTGGCTACCAGGACGGCCCATACGTCCGTCTCGTGTACTTCTTCCACTACCTCTCCGAATGCCCTCTTCACTATGTCATATATTCTGTACCTTGTTTCTTCATCTTATAATTCCTTCTTTGTATCTGCACTGATGATGTAATTACACGAAAGCGCTCTGCTTCGTTAGTTTACTTTTTCCTAGTGGTTATTTACGCATTTGTGAACACACGCTCCTAGTGTTTTTATTGCATATATATATATATATATATATATGTATATATATATATATATATATGAGTGGTATGGTGGTGAGTTTAAACGCCAAGAATCCGTTGAAGTTTTATTTCTGACGTTTCGTTCAACTAGGATTTCTTCAGAGTATACACAAGTACGACAAAAACAACTTATGTAATCGCACAGCTCACCCCGTTCCTCCCCCGTCAATGCTGTTGCTATCTCGCTTTCGTCTTGCCTCGTGGATAATTAGGCCGCTTGCTACCCTCGCCAACTTGACAAAACCGTCCCGATGATTGCTGCATGGGAGTGAGGTAATATATGCTGCCTCAATTGTCCCCCTTTCCTTTCTGTTAGTCCATTATGGAGCACCTCTGTTTTTTCCCAATCCGGCACAAAAAAAAAAAAAAAAAACAGAGGTGCTCCATAATGGACTTAACACAAAGTAAAGGAGGACAATTGAGGCAGTGTATATTACCGTAATTTTCCTTCCATATAGTAGTGTTTATATGCTTCACAGGGTTAAAAAAAATTCAAGGAATCTGGGTGTACAAGTCCTGTGTAATAGTAGTCCTTGATATATATACATATACATTATATATACATATACAATTATATATAGGTATATATATATATACATATATACATATTATATATATATATATATATATATATATGTGTGTGTGTGTGTGTGTGTGTGTGTGTGTGTGTGTGTGTGTGTGTGTGTGTGTGTGTGTGTGTGTGTGTGTGTGTGTGTGTGTGTGTGTGTGTGTGTGTGTGTGTGTGTGTGTGTGTGTGTGTGTGTATGTGTGTGTGTGTGTGTGTACGTGTATATATATATATATGTATACATATATATATATACATATATATATATATATATATATATATATATATATATATATATATAAACGTATATGTGTATATACACATCCTCCGCTCTGGTGGGAGGCCGGTTTAGTCGCGTCAATCTGACCAGGAGGCAGATAGTAATTGGTTTCGAGGTATTAGTAGAAGGACAGCTGCCTCATCTAGGCACCTTAATCCCTTTCATCTTAGGCACTTTAACCCCTTTCATACCATAATGCCTACTGTACGTAGGCATCATGAGACGCGTCTAAATATTTATTTTGTAGTTGTAGCTGAGTGACCTCCATATTCTGTGAATTAACCTGATCATATTTTCTGAGGTTATTGATAGTGAGGGTGAAAGAAAACGAGAAATACAGCTGTAACTTTATATTTTATAATGTGAGTATTATGATGCATCATCGTACGTCAGGCAGCTGCCCGGAAGAATTTGACTCGTATTGAAGAGGTTAGTTTACACTGGAAAGTCGCAAAGTGCGGGGTGATCAAATAGAGGTGTTCAAGTGAATCAAGGGTTTTAACAAGGGGATGGAGGCAATGTCATCATATCAATACAATAGGGCAGGACTCGCAGTAATGGATTTAAATTAGACAAATTTAGATTCAAGAAGGAAATAGATAAGAATTAGTTTACCAATATAGTAGTCAACGAATGTAATATACTTAATGGCCATGTAGCGAGCGCTGAAACTATCGGGTGTTTTCACAAAAGGTTAGACAGCTCTATGGATGGGAATGATAAGTAGTAATGAACATAGAACTGTCTAGTGTAGGCCTTGAGGTCTCTTGCACTCTCCTTCATTCTCATATTCTTAGCAACAGTGATAACAACAGTAATAGCAGCAACAGCAATAACAACAACGAAGACGGCCACAAACAGCATCAATAAGAAGAAAAACAAGAGCAATTACTTGAAAAATAACAATCACCTCAACAACAGAAGCAGCAAAATAGGGACTACAACAACTGCAACAATAGTAACAACAGCCATAACTATTCCTACATCATCCTGTTCATTCTCCCCCTGCTTCCTTTGCTATCCCTGGTCCTCTTGATACAACTGTGCCATCGCTTCATCTTCCTGCTGCTGCTGCTGCTATTTTTTTTACATTCTCTTCCTTTTACACCTTTTCTTTCTCATTTTGTTTGTTCCCCTCCTACTGATCCTGTTCCTCTTTCCTGCAACTCCTATTCCTCCTGCTCCTCCCCTTCATGTCCCTCCTCCTGTTTTTTCTTGAAGCTCTGTCTCCCCTGTTCTTCTTATTACTCCTATTGTCCTCCCTTCTTTACATTCCCTCTTCCTCTCCCTCTCCGCTTTTTTTCTTTCCCAATCCTTCCTCCCCTTCCTCCACCAATATCCCACATCTCTAACCCCACTCCTTCCTTCTTCCTCCTTCTTCTCCACTTCTCGTTTCTCCTTTTCCTCCTATTTTTCCCCTTTCTCCTCTTCCTTCACATTTCAAAGAGATGACACAGTCTATTCAGTATTCACCACTCTTTCCGGGCTGAAAAGCCTCGCGCATTCTTTTGGGTGAGAAAGCCAGATCAAGATTTCGAAAAATCTTGAAGAATTACATACGGACTTGCAACGGTACATTCGTGTTACCAAGTATAAAAATTATTATTTTTTTCAACAAATTAACATAGATCACACATAAATTGTATCAATCTAATTAAATGAATTATTAGGATACATTAACAATTCATGCATCATTGAATGACGTTGACACCTTCAACACTGATATACTAAAAGATACTATTGGAAAGTTTAAAACATAATCAAATGGAAGAGATGGTATTAGGAAAATAATCACGAAGAAAATAAAGAATTGAAGAGAAAAAATGCCGTAATACAACAAATGACATTGAGTAAAAGACAGAGATGTAAATTGATTTGCCAAAAAAGTATTGGCTGGAGCCAGCAGAGGGCACCCGCTTATGATGCTATCTAATATTATAGTTTATCATATCATATTATGTTATATATTATATATTGTATTATATTATATTATATTATATTATATTATATTATATTATATTATATTATATTATATTATATTATATTATATTATACAATATTATATTATATTATGTTATATTATATCACATTACATTACATTACATTACATTATATTACATTACATTATATTATATTATATAATATCATATTACATTATATTATATTATATCATATTATATTATATTATATATTATGTTATATTATATTATATTATATTATGTTATATTATATTATATTATATTATATTATATTATATTATATTATATTATATTATATTTTACTATATTATATTATGTTGTATTATATTACATTTTATATTATATCATATTATATTATATTGCATTATATATATCATATTATATTATATATTATATTATATTATATTATATTATAATATGTTATATTATATTATATTATATCATATCATTATATTATGTTATATTATATTATATTATATTATATTATATTACATTATATTATATCATACTATATTGTATCATATTATATTATATTATATTATATTATATCATATCATATTATATTACATTATATAATATCATATTATACCATATTGTATAATATTATTTCATATTATATTATATTATATTATATTATGTTATATTATATTATATTATATTATATTATATTATATTATGTTATATTATATTATATTATATTATATTATGTTATATTATATTATATTATATCATTATATTATATTATATTATGTTATATTATATTATATTATATTATACTATATTATATTATATTATATTATATCATATATTATATTACATTATATTATATTATGTTATATTATATTATATCATATTGTATTATATTATATTGTATTATATTATATTATATCAAATTATATTTAGTCACTCAGGTCAGGTCATCCGGGTAGCTGCTTCAATTAGGGATATGGCGAATGGTTGTACTACCGTGTTCAGCGCCGATGAGGTACAATCTCTACTTATTAGAATTGAAGCCTTGGAGGATGCTGTAAAGTGCCTTAAAGAGGAAAATCGAGTTCTCCGCTCGAAGGCCCAAAATACGGAAGACAAGACTAGCTCTGAGCTTGGATGGAAAATGACGAAAAACAAGATGCGGATTAGTGGAAAAAAGTCCTCACCAGCCCCGCTCGCTTGCAAGAACTCGTTTAAGCACTAGCGAATCTGCAGGAAGAAGAAGAAAATGAAACTCAAGAGAAGAAGGGAAGGGCAGACGCTGGATCCCTGCCCACAGGTAAGATTTTGGTTGTAGGAGACAGTCAAATGAGGTACTTAGACAGGGCTTTCTGGGATAAAGATAGGAAACATAGGACGCAGGTGTGTTTCCCCGGCGTGGGGATAGGAGATGTTAGAGATAGGATTGAAGAGTGTTTAGTAGGGGAAGGTAAGGACCCTGTAGTTTGCTTACGTGCTGGGGGTGAGGAATTGTTTGCGCGGTTCCGGGATGCGCAAGACAATATTAGAAATAGGCGAGGTGTTCCTGTTGTATGTGGAAGCATTCCGAGGTGTAGAGTTGGAGGCATGTGTATAGATGCAATTTTTTTTATAGCGGTTTTTATATATATATAAAAAAATTATTTTTATTATTTTTTTTATCTCGTCCAAATTTGTTCAGATATTAGATATTTAGTATATAAAAACAGGTGCAAGTATGTTATTCATCCCTCCGCATATGTGCATCTATCTTATTCAAATAGGCATTAGACAGAGTATAAAAATAAACAAGTAATTGACCATTTCAGTCACTGCCAGATGCTGCAAGCCTGCAACAAGTGTAGATACTGTATGTGGGCCAGTATGACTATTGGCTGGCTACCTTACAAAATTTAGCATTTATCTTAGCATACACTTCAAAGATTAAACACTCCAATTTTCCATAGTGACTCTGGACGTTGCCTAAACACAGATCCGCCACTTGGACAGTGGAAAAGGGGTTAACATAGTAACGGGGGGAAACTGTTGTACTCCCCGCCACCCATCAAGGCTCAGAGCCTACTTTCTACCTGACCTTTTGCTCGCTATCCCTTAACTTTAACCTACAAACATACATAAGTCCTTGAGATGCAAATAAAAATAAACGTGTTTTTTAACGTTTTTATTTTTCTAACTTGACCAAAAAACATGGATATTTTCGTTTTTTATGTTTTCTTTTCAAATAACTCAACAAGGAAAAGAACCATATTACAATAATTTTTCTATGTTAGAATATCAAATAAATCAGTATACCCCTCACTTAAGGTTTTCTATGGTGTTAGGGCACTTCAATTTTCTGTGGTTTCATCTTTTGAGGTGTTTTATTTATTTCATAATGTACAGTTGCCTCACTTAGTTTTGGCACAGTTTTAAAAATGTTTCGGACAAGAATAGCAACTCGCCTAGTATTCTTTTTTATTACACGTTCGTACCTGTTCATTTAGATGCTTTTTTTTTTTTTTTTTTGGCTAAATAGTAATTACCTTTAAAATGTGACAAACAGCGAAATACTCAAAATGGTATAGCAGACAACACATTTTTCTTGACTTACTAATGACATCTATCACTCTTATCTGACAAGTAATACTATTAATATACGTTGCAGAGGAGAAAGAGAGAACGCAGGAATCTGGTCACGTAGTGGTCGATGGTAGACTAACAACTAGCTTCAAGCTGTGAGTGGTGTTGAGTGCAGTGACAAACTAACTAAAACTAACTCGTATACTTACAAGTAATGATATGACCCTATTATTAAATCAATTATTTTCATTTATCTATTCAGCAGAGGGCTTGTGATCCAATTGTGTTATGTATGATTGTAGGTTAAAGCTAAGGGATAGCGAGCAAAAAGTCAGGTAGAAAGTAAGCTCTGAGCCTTGATGGGTGGCGGGGAGTACAACAGTTTCCCCCCATTACTACGTTAACCCCTTTTCCACTGTCCAAGTGGCGGATCTGTGTTTAGGCAACGTCCGGAGTCGCTATGGGAAATTGGAGTGTTTAATCTTTGAAGAGTATGTTAAGATAAAAGCTAAATTTTGTAAGGTAGCCAGCCAATAGCCATACTGGCCCGTATACAGTATCTACACTTGTTGCAGGCCTGCAGCATCTGACAGTGACTTTATATGGTCAATTACTTGTTTATTTTTATACTCTGTCTAATGCCTCTTTGAATAAGATAGATGCACATATGTGGAGGGATGAATAACATACTTACACCTGTTTTTACATACTAAATATTTCATATCTGAACAAAATTGGACAAGATTAAAAAAGATAATAAAAAAAACAAGTTTTTTTAATAAAAGAAAACGCAATTTTTTTTATATCACAGTCAACATAACATAATTGAATCACAAGCCCTCTGCTGAATAAATAAATGAAAATAATTGATTTAATAATAGGGTTATAACATAACTTATATGTATGCGAGTTAGTTTTGTTAGTTTGTCACTGCACTCAACACCACTCACAGCTTGAAGCTGGTTGTTAGTCTACCATCGACCACTACGTGAATGGATTCCTGCGTTCTCTCTCTCTCTCTCTCTCTCTCTCTCTCTCTCTCTCTCTCTCTCTCCTCTGCAACGTATATTAATCGCATTACTTGTCAAATAAGAGTGATAGATGTTATTAGTAAGTCAAGAAAAAATTGTCGTCTGCTGCACCATTTTGAAAATTTCGTTGTTTGTCACAATTTTAAAGGTAGTTACTATTTAGCAAAAAAAAAGTATGTAAATGAACAGACACGAAAATGTAATAAAAAAGAATACTGGGCGAGTTGCTATTCTTGTCCGAAACATTTTTGAAACTGTGCCAAAAGTGGGGCAACTGTACATTGTAAAATAAATAAAACACATCAAAACATAAAACCACAGAAAATGGAAATGCCCTAACACCATAGAAAACCTTAAGTGAGGGGTATACTGATATATTAGATAGTCTAACATAGAAAAATGATTGTAATATGATTCTTTTCCTTGCTGAGTTATTTTAAACAAAATATATATAAAAAACGAAAATATCCATGTTTTTTGGTCAAGTTAAAAAAAAATGTTTTTTTTAACAGCACGTGTTTTTTTTTTTTTTTTTCATCTCTAGGAATGTGGCATTCCAGTGCTATTGCAATGAATTGCAGGCTGGCAAAACATTTTAAGGCCAATGGATGGGAATTTGTCGACACTGGGACCGCTTTTACGGTAGGAACCAACTATATACAAGGGATAGGGTGCACTTGTCGCCCAGAGGATTTCGGCTCCTTTCTGAATACCTTGAGCGAGAAGTAGGCATTCTACAGGGTTTTTTTTCGGGTAGATTACGTGGGAGTAAGGAGGGGAAGTATCGGAATATAGTTTAGGCAGTAGAAACTACTTAGAGAGGGGCTGTGAAAGAAATGACCAAAGCAGGTGGAGGGAAGATAAAATTAAAGTTTACTATACCAATAGCAGAAGCATAATTAACAAAATTTATTTGCTGCGAGGTAAAGCATGTGTAGAGAACTTCGATATCATAGCTATTACTGAGTCCTGGATCAACATGGCTGATAAACATTTCCTTCCAGAAATCGAAATAGAAGGATATAAGTTTTTTCACAAGAACAGGGTTGGCAGGAGTGGGGAAGGTGTACCACTTTTCATTAAAAATACAATAAATTGTATTATCAACAATTCGATTAAGGAAGAGGACTGTACGGAATCTATTTGGGTAGAGATTATAGGCAAGAATAAGAAAGCTATTATTGGCGTCTTGTACAGACCTCCTAACCTCAGCATTGAGCAGACTGATCCCCTGATTCATGAAATTCACAGAGCGTCATGGGAGATTTTAATTATAGAAACATTGACTGGGAAACTTTAATAGGAGATCAGGAAACAAAGAAATTCCTAGATGTGGTGCAGGATAATTTCCTACGAGAGGAGTAAATACTCTGGACTTAGTTTTAACTAATAATGGGCACCTAATGAGTAACGTAAAAGTGGGAGATAGTCTAGGCTCTAGCGATCATCAAGAAATAAGAATCTAAAAGTACAAATAACGTCCAAGTACCAGACTTCAGGAGTGCAAACTTTGACAATATAAAACCTATTTAAAATTGAATATGAAATGTCATGCGGACGTTTCGGACATTGTCGAGTCTCGGTGAGTGAACGGGGGTCAGGTCATGACTAGAGGTCGGGTCACGTAAGGTAATACATACCTTGGGTCAGGTCATTTGGGGGCGAGAGCTCAACAGACAGGTCAGTGATTTGGAAGAAATGTATAGCAATCTAACTGATTTAATTAATAATGCATGAAATACATTTATCCCCCTGAAGTCAATACAGAAAAATAGTAATACTCCCAAATGGATGACGGACAGATTGAAGCATGAGATCGGAATGAAAAGAGGACTACGTAATAATAGAAAACGGGGAAACACACCTTAGATCAAGATATAACGAAATGGCAAAGCTGGTTAAAAAGATTACACGTACAGTGAAACGTAATTATGAAATTAAGATTGCTAGTCAAGCAAGATCCAACCCAAAGGGTTTCTTTCACCTCTATAGAACAAAAAATAAAGAAAGAATACATACATACATATACCAAGGCTTTTTCCCCCTTACAAGGGAGGTAGCCAAAAAGGAAAAGGCATAAAATCATTCCCACCCATTCCATCTCTGAATACACTCCACATCCCTCCACCCTCCCTCTCATCTTAGCACCTCCTGGATGACGGGTCATCCCTGCACCTTGTCCACTGCCCTGGGTCACAAGCAGTGTCGCAAGACACAGCACATCCACAGCAAGGCCGCTTCATTAAATCGGCGACCCCCCTCTCCGTCCCCCCATGCATAAAAGGAGAAGACGGGGAGAAATCCCTTCGGGCTGCGTCAAATTTTGCTCACACATACTACCTCACCCCCCATCCCCCCACCCATTCCACCTCATACATCACAACATCATCCATATACAACCATTCTCCATTCACCCCTGTCTTCTGTCCTCTCCCGTCCTTCCTCAACAGACATTCCCCTCTTACCCAAAACCCCCTTCACCTCATCCATCCACCTCATCCTAGGACGTCCCCTCATGTTCACTCCCTCCACATCTGCCTTCCATACCTCTTTTACTAGTCTTTCTTCACTCATTCTTTCCATGTGTCCAAACCATCCTAATACTCTTTCATCAACCCTATCTCCCAACTCCCTTTCCACCCCTGTTCTTCTCCTCACCTCCTCATTTCTCACTCTATCTAGCCTAGTAACTCCCATCATACTTCTCAGACAACTCATCTCAAACACATTTAAACAATATTTCTCTTCCTCTCTTATGTTCCATGTTTCTGCCCCATACAGTGCTGTTGGTACAATCACTCCTTCATACAGTCTCCTCTTAGCATCCATTCCCAAATGTCTATTCCTCATTACACTCTTTAATCCACCAAGGCATTTACTCGTTTCTCTCAATCTACATTCTACCTCCACCTGCACTCAACATTTTCCTGCCACATTTGCACCCAAGTATCTAAAACTATCCACTTCCTCCAGTCGCTCTCCCTTAATGCTCACTTCCAGTCTACTGCCACTTTCACCACTTGTACATCTCATCACCTTACTTTTACCCACATTTATCTTTAGCTTTCTTCTATCACACACTCTCCCAAACTCTGTCACCAACTTCCTCAATTCCTCCTCCGATCCTGCCACAAGCGCAGTGTCGTCCGCAAACAACAGCTGGCTCACCTCCCGCTTTTCTCCATTTTCTTTAACCATCTCCAATACTTGACCCACTACCCTTGCATTTACCTCTCACACTACTCCATCCATGTATAAGTTGAACAGCCAGGGCGACATAACGCATCCTTGACGAAGTCCCACCTTTACCTCGAGCCACTCACTCTCTCCATTTCTAATCCTGACACAAGCTCTACTACCCTCATAAAAACTCTTGATAGCTCCTAGAAGCTTTCCTCTTATCCCGTAAATCCGCAAAACCTCCCACAGTGCCTTTCTGTCTACCCTGTCGTAAGCCTTTTCCAGATCCATAAAAGCCCAAAAAACATCCTTCCCCTTTCCTATAGCTTTCTCACAATTAAAAACGATGAACATGTCATGACAGAATCGGAGGAAAAAGTGAGTGATGAGTTTAACAATCATTTTCTATCGGTGTTTTCTAATGAGAGGTTAGATAAAGTACCTGACTGCGATCTGATTTTCAGAGGGGATGAAGAAAGTAGTCTATCTAATATCATCACTAGGAAAGTAGAAGTAGTCAAGCAGATTGAAAGACTTAAAGCTACAAAATCCCCGGGTCCAGACGAAATTTTTCCGAGAATGCTAAAGGAGTGTAAATTTGAAATCTGCGACCAGTTAACTGAAATATATAATTAATCAGTAGACACGGGTTTGTGCCTACCACTTGGAGGCAAGCAAACGTTGTTCATGTTTTTAAGAAGGGAGATGGATCGTCTATATGCAACTACAGGCCAATAAGTTTGACATCGGTTATAGGAAAAGGCTTGAATCAGTAATAGTAAATAGACTTAGAGAACACATCGAAAGACATAATTTAATTCGTGATTTACAGGATGGTTTCTCCAAGGGTAAATCATGTGTGACTAATCTTCTACCCTTTTACACTAAAGTATATAAGGCGTCCGATAACAATGATGATTACGATGTTATTTACCTTGACTTTAACCAAGCGTTCTATAAGGTGCCACACCAGAGACTACTAATTAAAATCAAAGCCCGTGGCATAGGAGGAAAAGTGTTAGAATGGATTAGAGCTTGGATTAGTAACAGAAAATAACGGGTCACCATAAATGGAGTAAAATGTAGGTGGGGCAATGTTACTAGCGGGGTCCCCCAGGGCTCGGTTTTGGGTCCCTTGTTGTTAATTATGTACATAAAAGACTTAGACGATGGGATAAATGGTGATGTTAGTAAGTTTGCGGACGACACTAAAATAGGACGCCTAATTAGGTCAGGAGACGACGCAGAGATTCTGCAGGATGATCTTAACAAATTGTTCACATGGTCGGTGAAATGACAAATGCGCTTAAATATCTCTAAGTGTAGCGTGTTGAACGTAGGGCTACACAACCCCGAAAATAGATACATCTTAGATAATACGCTTTTAGAGAAAACTGAGTGCTAGAGAGACTTGGAAGTTCTAGTGAGTCCGGACCTTAAAACCAGGAAACAGTGCATTAGCGCCAGGAATAAAGCTAACATAGCATTAGGTTTCATTGCTAGGACGGTAACGAATAGAAGTACAGAGGTAATTATTAAACTCTATCTAGCGATAGTTAGACCCACCCTTGACTATGCGGTACAGTTTTGGTCTCCGTCCTACAGAATAGACATCAATTCACTAGAATCAGTTCAGAGAAGAATGACCAAAATGATACATGGACTCAGAAATTCGCCTAACGAGGAGAGGCTTAGGCACCTTAACTTACACTCTATGGAAAGACGCAGAGTGCGGGATGATCTAATAGAGGTGTTCAAGTGGATCAAAGGCTTTAACAAGGGTGATGGAAACAAGGTCGTCATGTTAAAACAGCAGGGCAGGACTCGCAGTAATGGTTATAAACTGGACAAATTTAGATTTAAGAAGGAAATAGGCAAAAATTGGTTTACTAATAGGGTGGTCGACGAATGGAATAAACTTAGTAGCCATGTAGTAAGCGCTGAAACTATCAGTTGTTTTAAGAAACAATTAGACAACTTTATGGATGGGGATGACAGGTGGTGATGGATACGGAGCTGCCTAGTGTAGGCCTTATGGTCTCTTGCAGTCTCCTTCATTCTTGTGTTCTTATATTATGTTCACTCCTATCCGGTCTGCATACTCTCTATGTCTTTCAGTTTGGTGAGGGCTCCATGGAGCGTGCCTCTTTTAAACCATGCTTCCTCTGCAATCTTGCCGCTACCTCAGATGACCCTTTCAGATAAGGAACATTAACCCGCGGTGCATTTCGTCGACTATCGCCTACCCCGAAATTCGGTTGTTGTGCCACCCACGTTTTAACTACCGTTGTCCCTGAATACCTTCTTAAAGTGGCTCCTCTCCTCCCTCCTGCTATCACCCATAGAACACACCTTTTCTGCCCTTGACCACAGGATCTTGTCCACAGTTCTTTTTTATGCGACCGAATGACAGCTATTATAATGTTGTAGCCGGTCTGTATGGGTGCCATTCGTGTAAATACCTGTTGTCAACGTTGCTCCGTTACTCGTCACCATGACATCCAGGAATGGCAAATGTCCGTTCTCCTCTTTCTCCATTTCAAATTGAATGGCCTCATTCTTCCCATTCAAGAAATCGAAGAAAGGGTCTACCTCTCCTCTTTTTCATAATGACAAATACTTCATGCACGTAACGTACCCAAATTTTTAATGATGATGATCCTTTAACACCTCCTCGTACCATTGCATAGCAGTTTTCGCCAAAACCACAGATATCGGAAAGCCCATGGGTGTCTCTACCTCTTGATGGTATATCTTATCTCTGAACTTAAAGAAGGTCAAGGAGAGACACAAATTGACTGACCCTATCAACTCCTTTGCCGTCAGCTTTTCCTTTTCTGGGAATTCTTGACTGCTCTCCACCGTAGACATGGCAGCATGCCTTAACAGGACCAGTGGTAATGACGTAAATATTGCTTTAATGCCAAAAGACACTAAACAATCATCTTCTTCCATATTAATCCTTCAAAGTCTCTCCACGAAGTCAGCCGATTTATTGAGCATCCTGCCTCAGCTTTCCACCAGTGGCCTCAGACGTTTGGCCAAATCCTTTGCCAAGTTGTAGGTAGGCGAGCCTCTGAAATCAATAATGGGTCTTAGGGGGAACGCCTCTTTGTGTACCTTGGGGAGTTCATAAAACTTAGGAATCATAGAGTCTCCCGGTCTCTTGCTTGATCATTCCCGTTCTATAATTAACCTTACCTCTTTTAATTTCTTTATTTCACCCTCCACTTTCCTCTGCAACCTAGCAGTAGGATCTACGGGTACTACTTCGTAAGTGTTCTCATCCTGAAGTAGTGTCTTTGCCTTGTTCTTGTAATAGCCTTTGTTCTTGACAACCGATGATCTGCCTTTGTCAAACGAAAGTATTGCTATGGACCGATCTCGTCGTAAGCCTGTTAGAGCCTTAGTCTCTTCCGTAATGAGATTGTGCCCCCTCACTGGACTCCCCTGTGCTCAAATTATGCAGACTTTTTTTTTTTACTTCAGCACTTTTTGCATTTCAGCACTTATCCTACCTCCCAAATCTAAGCTAACCATTCCTGTTGATGTGTCATGCATAAGTAATTTATTTACTCTCTAACACTAATAATATAGTAGTAATAATTTATGAGGTGTGGGAAAATGTTCACCTAAGCGGGAGAAAACGTCCATGTGGGAAAGTGGATGTATGAAAATATCATGTAAGAAAATGTCTATGTGATAAAATGTCCGTATACCGCCTATTGAAGCACATGTCTCCGTAGTGAGATTATGTCCCCGAACTGGTCTTCCCAGTTCTCCCACGATGCACATCTTCGCGTCCTGCTTTCCCTCCTCACTACACGTTATCAAAATGAATCCTGTTTCCACCACAGTCAGGAATTTCTCTTCTCTCACACATCTTTGTACGTTGAAGTTTAAGCCCTTAGATAGGACCTTGGTCTCGGAGTCACTGAGCATTCGGTGTCACCAGCACTCTCTGACACGGTAAAAGATAAGATTACCAGCTTCAGTAGATGGAAGGCTTTGGCCAAGCGAAAAGTCTTAGGCCGCAAATTGGAAAGACTAGTAGAAAGTAGGCGGCAGGAGCCGGACAGGTGGGTTAGCAACCTGCCGAGCAGATTGCCCAGTGACGCCGAGACCAAGGTCCTATCTAAGGGCTTTAAGCTTCAACGTACAAGGGAGTGTGAGAAAAGAGGAATTCCTGGCTGTGGTGGAAACAGGAGTCATTTTGATGACGTGCAGTGAGGAGAGGAAGCAGGGCGCGAGGTTGCGCATGGTGGGAGCACTGGGGACACCAGTTCAGGGACATAATCTCACTACGGAAGAGACCAAGGCTCTAACAGGCTTACGGCGAGATCAGTCTATAGTGATACTTTTGAGCAACAAAGAGATACCGACGGTTGTCATGGACAAGGGAAATTACGAGGACAAGGCGACGACGCTACTTCAGGATGAGAACACTTACGAAGTAATACCCGTAGATCCTACTGCTAGGTTGCGGAGGAAAGTGTGAGGCAAATTAGAGAAATTAAAAGAGGCAGTGTTAATTACAGAACGGGAATGGTGCAGCAAGAGGCCGGGAGACTCTATGCCTCCCAAGTTTTATGGACTCCCCAAGGTACACAAAGAGGAGTTTCCCCTAAGACGCTTTATTGATTTTAAAGGCTCGCCTACCGTTTGATAAATGATAGCCAGCATGGTTTCAGACGGAAACGTTCTTGCGTGACTAACTTACTCGAATTCTACAACACAGTTATCTCGAATTATGACAAAAGAAACAATATAGATTTAATATATCTAGACTTTGCAAAAGCTTTTGATACCGTCCCACACGAAAGACTAATTACTAAATTAGCTTTACATGGAATAAGTGGTAGCCTATTAGGTTGGACTAGTAATTGGTTGAATGGTCGTAAACAGAGAGTTGTTTTAAATGGAAAAACTTCTGGATGGAAAAGTGTTGCAAGTGGAGTTCCTCAGGGTTCCGTTCTTGGGCCACTTCTATTCATAGTATATATAAATGATATAGACCATGGACTAAAATCTACTGTTTCCAAATTTGCTGATGATGCAAAACTGTGCGGAGTGGCAAATGATCACTCAAACCAATTAGATATTCAAGAAGATTTAGATAAATTACAGCAATGGTCTGAAAAGTGGCTAATGAAATTTAACACAGGTAAATGCAAGGTAATGCACATAGGTAAAAATAACAGTAAGTACGATTACAAATTATTTGGAAATTCGTTAACACAAGTGGATAGTGAAAAAGATCTCGGCGTAATTATCAGTAACGACCTCAAATCATCCAAGCAGTGTATTTCAGCCTCTGAGAAAGCAAATAAGATTCTGGGACTGATTGCGCGATCTTTTGATTTCAAAAGTCCATCACTCATTAACAAGCTATATAAATCGTTAGTTCGTCCACATTTGGAATATGCTGTTTCCGTATGGTCACCGAATCTCATTAAAGACATTGACAGATTGGAAAAAGTACAACGGCGAGCCACAAAACTTATTCCAAATATCAAAAATAAATCATACGAAAATCAACTAAAACATATGAATCTGTTTTCCCTAAAAAAGCGTAGACTCAGAGGTGACTTGATACAGGTCTTTAAGATTTTAAAGGGAATTGACAACATCAAAAGTGACCAAATTTTCACATTGAATGAAAATCAGACAAGAAACAATGGTCTCAAACTGTCCGGAAATAGATTCAATTTGGAAGTAGGTAGAAACAACTTTGCCAACCGTGTAGTTAATGAATGGAATAAACTTCCTGCACAGGTAGTGCAATGTAGTTCAGTTCGAAGCTTTAAGAATCATTTAGATAAATACCTAAGTAAGATGCTGTAATGATTATAATTTATCTTATATTATTTGTTTTTGTTTTGTTATCATTTGTCTGTCTGATTTTCATTTATTATTAGTTATATGTCAATTTATTATTATTTACTACTTACCTGTTTGTTTATTATTTAACTATACCTATGCATTTATTTATGTATTATATTTGTTATTTACATTATTATAGTTTTTATTTATTGTTTTATTATTAATATGATTTTTTTTTCGCATCCGACCTAGATATGGATCAAAAGGTCTCCTGTCGGCATGCTCCGCCTTTGTAATCCTTTGTAACTTGGTAAGGGATTTGGCCAAACGTCTGAGGCCACTGAGAGGATGCGCAATAACTCGGCTGACTTCGTGGAGAGACTTAGAGGGTTGGTTGAAATGGAAGAAGATGATTGCTTGGTGTCTTTTGACGTTAAGATGTTTACGTTATTACCACTGGATCTGTTAAGGCATGCTGCCATGTCCACGGTGGAGAGCAGTCGAGAATTCCCAGAAAAAGGAAAAGCTGACGGCAAAGGAGTTGATAGGGCTAGTCAACTTGTGTCTCTCCTTGACCTTCTCCAGGTTCAGGGATAAGATGTACCATCAAAAGCTAGACACACCCATGGGCTCTCCGATCTCGGTGGTTTTGGTGGAAATGGCCATGCAGCGCTATGAGGAAGAGGTGTCGTCGGATGTGTCACTATCATTACAATCATGGGTACGTTACGTGCATGACGTATTTGTCATTATGAAAAAAGGGGAGGTGGAACCATTCTTCAGTAATTCTAAGGCAATGCGAGGATAGACATCATGAGACGGATTGGCAGAATACAGAAGTTAAGTAAAAAGGAAAGGGAAAAAGTGTCAGGTTATTCCTAGATGCATGGAATAGTGTTAGGTGCATAATTTTGATCCCGATCTACAAGGGAACCATGGATAGGCTGGAAAGGATGACCTCATCACGACAGTAATTTGCTTTATTCTGTGTTTTTATTCTTATTTTTCGTTTTATTTGAGTTAGTTAACGGTGTGGTTTATCTGCTTTGGTTGTTGTAGGATTGTGTCTTATCACCTTGTGTTTGATTTTTTTTTATATTGTAATCGCCATATTTAATCAAGAAATGTGTTGTAAGGCATTCTGGTGTGTGGACACCCGTCAATCTGTGGCATGCCATGCTTCTATTTTCTCATACACACGTCATGCTCTTTCTACGGCTAATAACAAAGGATTACAAAGGCGGAGCTTCCTGACAGGAGACCTTTTGGTCCATAACTAGGTCGGATGTGGAAAAAATATAATAATGATAAATAAATAAAGGAAAAATAAATAAAAATCATAATGATATGAATAATAATAAATAAAATAAATAAATGCATAGGTATAGTTAGATAATAAACAAACAGGTAAATAGTAAATATTAATAAATTGACAGATAACTAATAACAAATGAAAATCAAGCAAATATTAATAAACAAATAATAACAATTAAACAAATAATATAAAATCAATGGCAGTCAGTACAGTATATTGCTTAGGTGATTATCTAAACGAATCATAAAGCTTCGAATTGAACTACATTACACTGCCTCTGCAGGAGGTTTAATCCATTCTTTAACTACACGGTTGACAAAGTTGTTTCTACCCACTTCCAAATAATCTATTTCCTGACAGCTTGAGTCCATTATTTCTTATCGGATTCTCATTCAGTGTTAATGTGTTATGTATTTTGGGGATGAGTTTCCTTAATCGTGTATTTGCTGGAGAGTACTGTTTTTCATTTGATCAGGTCTGTGTTAGTTAGCGGTGCATTTTTCATAGATTTCCTATTGCTACCACTGTATGACCCTGGAGATAAACCCGGGACAGGGATCGTAAAGTAGAAAAAATTCAAACGATGAGTTCAGTGTGTACTTTCTTCCAAAAAATGGTCCCTGGAGATACATACATATATATATATATATATATATATATATATATATATATATATATATATATATACATACCCCCCCCACACAAACACACACACACACACACACACACACACACACACACACACACACACACACATACATACATACACACACACACAATTGAGGCCTTTCACCGTTTCTTCCCTGTAAAGGATTTCTCTGTCTATCACTCTGACGCCCCTTGGATGACACTACATAACAAACGTCTCATCAAACAACGCAACAAGGCATTTCACACCGACTAAGCCCAGTTCAGGTTCCTGAGGATTAAGGTCATCAGAGAGATAAGTACCGCCAAATCATCTTACTACCCAAACAAATTGCAACACCTCAAGCAACAACGAAACAACACTCAGTGGTTCAGTGAAACCAAGGCTCTTTGTGGCCTGCAGGGTAACAAGACCCCCCACCTCCCTTGCACTTCGCACCTGTCACCTGACCTAGCAGCCCAGGAGATCAACTCTCACTTCGCCTCTATCTGTCAGTCTTTACCCCCTCTCGACCCCTCCCGCCTACCTGCCTACCTCCCTTCCCCCTCACCCCCAGTCATGTTCAAGTTGCCATCGTAGCCACTAAGTTGGGTAAACTGAAACATAATAGATCCACAATCCCCTTTGACCTTCCTATTAAAATCTACAAGGAATTTGCCCCTGAACTTGCCCTCCCACTTTCCTCCATAATTAATGCCTCTTTAAGCCATAACACCTGCCCCAGCGACTGAAAAATCTCATATGTGACTCCCATCCCCAAAACCCTCAGCCCACAAGTGGCCTAAAGTGTGCCTAAGTGGGCCTAAGTGGACCTAAGTGGGCCTAAGTGACCTTAGGTCCATCGCCATCACCCCTATCCCAAGCCTTATATGTGAAGACTTGGTTTTTAACTCAGTTTACAGCAACATAAAAGATTCAATAGATGCCCAACAATTTGGCAACACGAAATCCTCCTCTACCACTCACTGTCTCATTGACTTACTCAACTTCCTTCACAGCAACCTAGACAAGCGTAACACATCTCTAGCTGTTCCCTTTGTAGACTTTAGGAAGGCCTTTGACCTTGTTGACTACAATGTTGTTCTTTCCAAAGCCATCCAACTGGGGATCCAGCCCCACCTAATAGCATAGCTGATAGATTTCCTAAACGGACGACAGCAGGCGGTCAGGTACCAGGGGTCAACTTCCCCCCTCCTCCCCCTGACCTGTGGGGTCCCCCAGGGTACCAAGATGGCTCCCCTATGCTTCCTCATCCTTACTAATGACGCCCTCATGGACACTCCTCACAGATGGAAATATGTGGATGACAACACCGTAGGCATCCCCATCAACACCAGGCGGCCTGATTACGCACCACTACAAAACACCCTGAACAAGCTCATGACGTGGACGGAAGACAACAACGTCACAATCAACACCAACAAGACCGTAGTGATGCACTTTTGTACCTCCACACAGGCGGTGGCTCCTCCACAACTTTCATTGGGCCCCCACCCCCTCCAACTGGTCCAATCCACCAAGATCCTGGGCATCACACT
>NC_134789.1:27523123-27525623 GCF_046742065.1 Oratosquilla oratoria
CACACACATGCATTCGTTTAAAAGATAGTCTCATCTTTTGTTATTTCACCCATTTTTAATACTTTTTTATTCCTTGCATTTCCCACTGACACTCATTTTATCGTTTCATCCGTACCCAGAATGTTCAACCAAGATTACTCTATTGTTCGCATTTTTACTCTTAGAAGTTGGTCATGCCTATTTTCATATATATAATACTTTGTGAATGGTATTTCTTGAAATAATGGTTACTAATGTCACCCCCCATCTCCTCCTTTCTAGTACGTCTCTTACAAAACGGAGCAAATACGTGAGTATCATACTTATTTACAGTGATCCTAAACTTTCCTATATTCAAAAGAAAAAAAAATAGGGGGACGCTAAGGGGAGGTAAAGAAGAAACGTAAGAAGTGTAACAGACACTAGAGACAGTTGAAATAAAAACATGGCAAATCATTTCTCTGTGAGGGATTACATGCATGTGCCAAAGACTTTTTCCCCTTACAAAAAAAAAAAAAAAAAAAAAAAAAAAAAAAATCCACCCATTCCATCCCCAACATACTCCACTCCCATCCACCCCTTGGATGACGGGTCATCCTTGCGTCTCGCCCACTGCCCTGTATCAGAAGCAGTGTCGCAAGACACAGCACATCCACAGCAAGGCCGCTTCATTAAATCGGCGCCCCCCCCTTTCCGTCCCCTCATGCAGAAAAGGAGAAGACGGGGAGAATTCCCTTCGGGCTGCGTCAAGTTATTTTTCACACATACTCCCTCACCCCTCATCCCTACTCCCCCTCATGCATCACAGCATAATCCATAAATAACCATTCTCCATTCACCCCTGTCTTCTGTCCTCTCTCGTCTTTCCTCAACAGATATTCCCCTCTTTCCAAATGCACCTTTCACTCCCTCCACCTCTTCCTTCCATACCTCTTTTACTAATCTTTCTTCACAGATCCTTTCCATGTGTCCAAACCATCCTAATACTCTTTCATCAACCCTATTTTCCAACTCCCTTTCCACCCCCGTTCTCCTCCTCACCTACTCATTTCTCATTCTATCCAGCCTAGTATTCCCTATCATACTTCTCAGACACCTCATCTCAAACACATTCAAACTCCTCCTCTGTTCCTCTCTTATGCTCCATGTTTCTGCCCCATACAGTGCTGTCGGTACAATCACTCCTTCATACAATCACCTCTTAGCATCATTTCCAAATGTCTATTTCTCATTACACTTTTTAATCCACCAAGGCAATTACTTGCTTCTTTCAACCTACATTTTACCTCCACCTCCACTCCTTTCTTTCCGCCACATTCACACCCAAGTACTTAAAATATCCGATTCTTCCAGTGGCTCTCCCTTAACACTCAATCTCACTCTGCTGCCACTCTCTCCCTTTGTATATCTCATCACCTTAATTTTACCCATATTTAACTTCAACTTCCTTCTTTCGCATACCTTCCCAAACTCTGTCACTAATTTTCCTCAATCCCTCCTCTGATCTTGCTACACACGGAGTGTCGTCATCAAACAACAGCTGGCTTATTTCCCACTTTTCTCCATTTTCTTTAAACAATCTCCTTGCATTTATCTCTCGCACCACCCCATTAATGTATAGATTTAACAGCCAATCCGACATAACACATCCCTGACGAAGTCCCACCTTTACCTCAAACCATTCACTCTCTCCATTTTTAATCCTAACACAAGCTCTACTACTCTCATAAAAACTTTTGACCGCTCTTAATAGCTTTTCTCCTATCCCATATATCTGCAATACCTCCCACAGTGCCTTCCTGTCTACCCTGTCATAAGCCTTTTCCAAATCCATAAATTCCCAAAAAAAACATCATTATCTTTTCCTAAAGCTTTCTCACAGATCTTTCTTACCACAAAAATCTGATCTACGCATCCCCTACCTGTCCTAAACCCACACTGTTCCTCGCCGATTACTCCTCTGTTCTTCTCCTAATCCTCTCAATCAAGACACTCTCATAAGCCTTCCTAACTACACTTAACAAGTTGATCCCTCTGAAACTACTATTTGTCCCCTTTTCCCTTTAAAGTGGAACTATACAGGCACTTCGCCAGTCCTCCGACACTCTAACCTTTTTCAAACACCCCACCAGCCAGTCCACTATCACTGTACCTCCTTTTTTCATCCTTTTTTTTCAGAATTTCTACATGACATCCATTCAACCCAGGTGCCTTACCTGCTTTCATCATCATAACAACTGCCTTCACTTCATCTTCCCTTATTTCTTCTCCATTTTCCCCATTCATCACAGTCATTTTCTTTGCGCTTCCCACTGCAACTACTTTTTCCTCCCTATCCTCCTTCACCTTAAGCAACTCCCTAAAATATTCTGCCTATCTTCCTCTTACTGCCTTCTATTCTATTATCATCACTCCATCTGCACCTTTTTAAATTTTTCCTCTCTACTTGCTTCGTTTCCTCTTTCTTAATTTCTTTCCAAAATATTTTTTATTATTTTCAAAATTTCACATCTGATCTCTT
>NC_134789.1:27530623-27538123 GCF_046742065.1 Oratosquilla oratoria
TATATATATATATAAGTAAAATTAATAAGAAAAAAAATAGGTAATTTAAATAATACACAAACAGATAAATGATAATAATTGATAATCAAATAAATGATTATGAGCAAACAGACAAATAATAACAAGCAAATAAACAAATATAAAATAGATGGCAGTCATTACAGCGTCTTGCTTAGGTATCTATCTAAACGAAACTTAAAGCTTCAAGCTAAACTGCATTGCACTGCCTCTGCAGGATGTTTATTCCATTCATTAACTACATGGTTGGCGAAGTTGTCTCTACCCACTTCCAAATTAAATATTTTTCCTGACAGCTTGAGACCATTTTTTTTTCTCTGATTCTCATTCAGTGTGAAAATGCTGTCACTTTTGATGTTGTCAATTCCCTTTACAATCTTAAAGACCAGTATCAAGTCACCTCTGAGTCTACGCTTTTTTAGGGAAAATAGATTCATGTATTTTAGTCGATTTTCGTATGATTTATTTTTCATACTTGGAATCAGTTTTGTAGCTCGCCTTTGTCCTTTCTATAATTTGTCAATATCTTTAATGAGATTTGGTGACCATACGGAAACAGCATATTCCAAATGTGGGCGAACTAACAACCTATATACCTTGTTAAGGAGAGATGAACTTTTGAAGTCAAAAGATCGCGCAATCAGTCTTAGAATCTTATTTGTTTACTTAGAGGCTGAAATACACTGCTTAGATGATTTGAGATTGTTACTGATGATTACACCGAGATCCTTTTCACTATCCACTTTTGTTAACGGATTTTCAAACAACTTGTAATCGTACATACTGTTATTTTTACCTATGTGCATAACCTTCCATTTACTTGTATTGAATTTCATTAGTCCCTTTTCAGACCATTGTTGTAGTTCATTTAAATCTTCTCAAATATCATTAAATATCTTAAATATCTTAAATATCTTAAATATCTTAAATATCTTAAATATCTTAAATATCTTAAATATCTTAAATATCTTAAATATCTTAAATATCTTAAATATCTTAAATATCATTAAATATCATTTAAATAATCATTTCCCATTCCGCACAGTTTTGCATCATCAGCAAATTTGGTCTATATCATTAATATATACTATGAATAGAAATGGCTCAAGAACGGAACCCTGAGAAACTCCACTCATAATTTTTTTTTATCTAGAAATTTTGCCATTTAGAACAACTCTCTTTTTTCGATCGTTTAACCAATTAAGTAGTCCAACTTAATAGATTACCCCTTATTCCGTGTGAAGCTAATTTAGTAAGTAGTCTTTTGTGGGGGACGGTATCAAAAGCATTTGCAAAGTCTAGATGTATTGTTTCTTTTGCCATAATTCGAGATGACTGTGATGTAGAATTTGAATAAGTTAGTCACACAAGAATGTTTCCGTCTGAATATGGCTATCATTTATCAAATAGATACTTTCTAAATAGTGTTCAATAGTATCTCTGATTATATTTTCCATTATTTTCCCGACGATTGAAGTCAAGCTTATAGGCCTGTAGCAATGACTACTATTATACAGGACGTGCACACCCAGATTCCTGGCTCCGCTAGCGGAGGCCAGCCCAATGTGCTACGAGCAGTGGAGGTGTAAGGTTGTGTCGCTCCGTCTTTCGTGCGTGGCTGCACTTAGAAGTGGATAGTATTTGTTTACATAGGTTCTTGCTGATTTTATTTGTTTGGCTCTTCATAGGTTCTTTCTTGCTGATTTTGTGTATTCAAAATGCCAAATAAGTGTGGTGTTATGAACTGCAACGGTAATTATAACAAGGATAACAGGTGCCGAGTGTTTCGACTGCCAAAAGACCGTTATGAAAGACAGAAGTGGATTGATGTGCTACCACCACGTAAGACCTTTGTTGTTGATTCTGACAGATTTTTCATTTGTGAGAAACACTGGGGTACTAACCCTCCTTCTATCAAATTGCCTGGTGATTCTACGCGACCTGCGATCCCCCCCTGTGTCTTCAATGTGCCTGCTTCATGTTTTCCATCTTCAAACTCTGTAATTCGCCCGGCGAAGGCCGAAGACAAGCAACTGAGGCATTTTCTTCAGAAAGATACGATTACTTCATTTGATGTTTTTAGACCTGAACGTGACCTACAGAAGCAGTACAAGAACTTAATTATTTCAAGATCGGAAGAAAGGTTAGTGTGTCTGTTCATGACAGAAAATTTCAGTGAGTGCAGCCTGTCTGTGATTGTCGAAAACACGCCCACGTTGTGAAGCCCACTGATCAGCCGTGCATTCAAGAAGGACATTAGTGTACAACTGGGTAAGACACTTCATCCCAACAATGGTTTGAGGTCGTATGGTCAGTTCGCCGAAGCTGTGAGCTTAGCAATTAACTATGACATCCCGTTTGACAAAATGATTGAGATTGTTGTCACTCTTTTTCAAACTCACACGTCATCCTGTTTGAACACAGAGAATGAGAAGAAGCTGGTATTTTTGACACGGCAGTTGGAACTTTTATCACAGAAACAGTTTTCCATGAATTACTATTGTTTTGTTCTTGAATCATACCCTAAGTGTAGTTATGAACAGCTCAGAGACTTTTTGGTGCTGCCAAGCAAACGCAAGCTGTAGTGCATTACTTCATATATTGACAAGGATCATGTGATGAGAGAAACATTTGCCAAAGTGAAGACACTGCAGCAGAAGAATGTATTTCTCTTGATAGATGAAGTACAGATTCGGCCAACTGTTGCATTTTCTGGTGGGGTTCTGATTGGTATGGCAGTGAACAAGCCAGACTGCAAGGTCACTTCTATGCTATGTATTATGATGAAGTCGCTGCACAGAGGACCTAGTATTATGATTTCTGTGACACCTGTCTACAAGCTCACAGCAGAATTCCAGCTTGAGCGTGTGAAGGAGGCGGCAGCTGCTGTTGAGAGGGCAGGTGGGCGTGTCATCGGGTCTATCACAGACAACCACAAGATAATCCAGCAGTACTGTAAGCTGTTTGATTTTCCGGGTGATTGCCGTGCCACAGCCAAGCATCCTCTTGACAAAGAGCGTGTCTGGTTTCTCCTTTTTGACACAGTGCATCTTCTGAAGTGCATCCGCAACAACTGGATCAGTGAGAAGTGCCAGAAGATCAATCTTGACAATAAAATAACCACATCATTTGCTGACGTCAAGAAACTGTACGAGTCAGAGAAAGGCAGCATTCTGAAGACTACTCCCCTCACTAAATTTGCCGTCAACCCCTCACGACTTCAACTACAAAATGTGCGGCATGTCTTGAAGGTCTTCAATGAAAAGGTTGTGGCTTCATTGAAGCTCAGAGGATGTCATGACACTGCTATGTTCATCCAAATCATCCTCAACTGGTGGAATTTAGTGAATATATCTGGAAAGGGGCAAGATCAGCGCATGAACGATTCATATCGAGCTGTTCAGGATCCCCAGTCAACCAGCCTACAGACTTTCCTGTTGATTTTCCAAGAGGCTTCTTCAGGACATGGAGCAAATCGAATCAAGTTTTTCACCCATGACACCAAGAATGCACTAGTGCAGACTATGCAAGAACTGATTGCCGTTTGCTGCTACGTGTTCAGAAACGCTGGCTTCCATTATGTCCTGCTGCGTGAGATCCAGAGTGGCCGGCTTGAGGGGGAGTTCTCAGTCTACCGTCAATCAACTGATGCAAATTCTTTCATGACCACTGGGGATGTGTTCTCCGCATGTAAGCAGCACCTCATGAGATATGCTGCCGTAAACCTCCAGTCCATCGATGTCCACCCTGTGTCGAAGGAACATAACTGCTTGGTGACTGCAATTGACCTATAAGATGCAGCCTCTATTGAGAGGTGCACCACAGATGTGACATTGAGTGTGAATGAAGAGTGCAGCACGGCCTATGTAGCGGGGTAGCTTCAGGCGAAGTGCGCGGACGATGTGACCAGTGACGTTAAGGACTTTATCGAGACTGTGTCCAGAGGTTCCCTGACAACTCCACATGTGAGCACTTTTGATCTTCTCAGATGTGGACTGTGTTTCATCAAGGAAGCCGTCACCGTTCCTGCTGCCATAAAAGACTGATGGAGATCTTGTCGATACTGACCAGCTTCAGTGGGATTGACATTGACTGTCCCAATATGTTCCGTCGTCTGCCAAATGTTCTTCTGAATAGACTCCACAACCTAGAGAAAGACCAGCAGAAGAATGCAGTCCTTCTCCAGACCTCTGTAAAGAAGGCCCAGCTCGCTGATTAACCGCTGCAGTCTAGTAAGCTTTTGCTTCTACGTCTGTTTATTTGTGTGAATGTTTGTTTGTTTGAAGTCACAAAGGTTTAACTATAATTCATTCTGTAAAACGTAAAACAACAGCAACTTGGGCTCCTTTAAAGTGCCCGGCTAAAATTGACATTTCACACCATAACAGTGCCTTAAGAATAATTTCTTATTTCACTATAAAAGTTTATATTAACTTATACTGCATTGAATAAGTCAATAGTTGATATATTTGTCCTACATACAATGTTAGGTTTCTAGTTTTGATATATTTGTCCAATATAAAATGTTAGGTTATAAAGAAAGCAATGGCCTCCACCAGCGGAGACAGGAATGTGGGTGTGCACGTCCTGTGTAATAGCAGTCCTTGGCCTGAAGTTATTTGGTTTCTTTTTGTCAACTTATTTGAATATGAGAGTAACGTTACGTAGCTTCCATTCTCTTGAGACATCTCCGGATATGATGAATTTCTAGAAAATTATTTCTAATGAAACAACAATCTCATTTTTTATTTCCTTTAATATTTTTGGATGCTAAACGTCAGGCCCTGGTGTTTTATTAACTTTGAGTTTCTCTATACACCTTTTGATTTTGTTTTATTTACCGTAGTAAGTTTATCCTAGACTTTTCACAAGTTTCAGTTTGGAGTTCACTTTGAGGTGTTTCGTTTACAAATACTGAGCTAAATATCTTGTTTAGAATATCACACATTTGTCATTCGAATGTTCAAATTGACTGTCAGTAGATAATAGTTGGTCCATGTGATTCCTAATAACCTTTTTATCTCTAATGTAACTATAAAATTCTTTGGGATTCTCTTTGGATTTATCAGCGATGTAAATTTCATATTGGCGTTTTCGTTTTTTTTTTTTTTTTTTTTTTTTTAATCTCTGAATTATTACATAACTTTAATAGTCATTAGGTACACCCAAACACTTGTATTTCTTATAAGCCTGTATCTTTTTAGCAATACTTTTTCAGTTTCTTTGTAAAACCATTTTGGGCGAGCCTGACTTAAAGGGCGTCTGTCCTTTAACGGAATGTAAGTCCTATTTCAATCAAATTTAAAACCCTTCACCAGTCACTTCTTCCCGACCTTTCTGGTTCTTGTAGCGTTCTGACCTTCAAATACATAACGTTCTTTGAGCTTTTTTTACTGTCCCACAACCGTGTGCTATGTGCCTGTTTCTAAGAGAATATCAGTTTTAATTTCTTTTGAGTTTCATGTAACAATATCTTTTTTCATATACTCTTCATTTTACAAATTTGTTCTGAGTTAAAACCAGTCTAGTTTCTCTTAGCTTTTTCTATCTTTTTAAGATGCAGGCCTTACATCACATTCTACAAGTCAAGTTGTCTTCCAGTACGTGATGATTCATTGAAATCACAAACTTTTTATCATTCCTGATATTCTTTATGTATAATGTATAGTTTTTAAGACAGTAAAACTCTTCTGAACATCGTATTACCCTTTTCGTAACTCCAATTTCTGTGGCAATTTTTTTTATTGAAAGCAAAATCATTTCCATTCTACATAAAACTAAATATTTCTCCTTCGGCTTCTTTCCGTCACCTTTTCCATCTTGTTGACTCCCAAGTCTCCGTTCGCCCTCACTTTGACGTCTGCCACCCCAGAAAGTCTTTCACATACTTTTCTCCCGTCCATTAGTCTCAAAGTCTCTTGCCTGAGCTCCTTTTTATTCTGCGCTGATGTTTCCTTAGTTTTCCTTTCCTCCTACCGCCTTGTCTCAGTATATGGCATTGACTGCATTTTTATGTGTTAAATGATTTAGAATTTATGACATATCTACGGACTACAGACACGCAGCATTCTTTTGTAACCGAGAACTAATCTTCACTCGAAAAGATCACTTTTCACTCTTACTATCCCTCCATTCTGTTATCTTTCTTAAATTTCTTTTCTAACATTTCTATGGTTCTACCCCTTCGGTGCGATATACTTCCCTCTCCCTTTTCTCATACCAAATTCTTTCTCTTCTTCTCGTCCACCAATTTTTTTTTTCTTGATCCTCTCATCCTTCCTTGTGTCCACTTTCTCCTTTTGTTATATTCACATTCTTCGCCTCTACTTACTTATTCTATTTTATTTTGTTTATTTATTTATCTATTTGTGAGCAAACACTTTCCTTTTCTTTGCCTTAAACATGTTTTACAAAACATTTGTAAGGTGAAAGATGAACTGTTGTTTAATGACTAACACCAGTGGAGCTTTATGCAAGAATAAATTCATAACTAAATGACTGATTTGTGCAATAAAGGAAAGTTTGTTTAAAATCGGTCTCTGTATATTGCATACACATTAAGAGGAAAAGAAAAAAATGAAAACTAGTGTATGAAATGAAGCTGTATCAAGATAGACTATAGAAATAGATGAAAATGTGGTTGCTGGGAAAAGCAGAACAGATGAAAAAATAAAAAGTGTTGCCATACCAAAAAGTTTTCCGAATGGAACCTAATGTCTCATATTTTTCTGGAATTAAATCAAAATAAAATTCTTCAATATACTGATTTCAGCACTATACACTACAAAATGGTAATCGGGATTAACTAACTGAAAATTGTTTGAGTCTTTATGACATACAAATTCCTAAAAAAAAAAAAAAATTAGATTTACGAATCCGTAATGCATAAATATTTGTCTTTAGAACATGTGACACCGTAAAGATAGAAATTAAACTGTGATGATTTAGATACCACTAAATCTTTCTTTATTTTCCAGCAGGTGCAAACAGGAAATAAATTATAAATGAAATCACATCACTACCATATTGTAAAATTCTTTAGTGTTGGAAAAGAAAACATGCCGTGCGGCATGGGTTAATTATTACCATATCATCATGAATGAAGATTACACATCGATGTAGTGAAAGCATCGTTTCACTCTCATGCCAATGTCATTGTTCTAGCAAGTACAGCCATGGCTGAAGGTTCGTGAGCAGGCAGTGCGGGGAGCAAGAGCCAATTCAGGGCAGAGTGCTCGAATTAGTTGACTTCTCACGCCCCTCTCAACGTGGTCGCCCCTCAGTGAGCAAAGTGTTGTTAGGTATAAAGGCCTGGGATTCCCGAGGATCTTTGCCAAGAACGAAGAGAACGAAAAAACGTAGAGGACGCTCTCCTCGTACCAACTGGGACGCTCTTACAAGTGTCGCCCCCAAGATGATACAGACTGGTTCCGTAGAGTTATACTTAATTGCATGTCTTGATATATGGCGATAACGCGACAT
>NC_134789.1:27543123-27553123 GCF_046742065.1 Oratosquilla oratoria
AACAGGAAAAAAAAGAACAGCCACTAATTGCTAGCTCTCTTTAGTTGAAAATATGGTGGAAAAATAGAATTGGTAGAGCTATTGACCCCAGTTTCAGGACCAAGTGCCAGCCCATGAGGACTGTGCCTCCAAATGAAGGTGCTAATGTGGATGATTTGTGAGGAATGCTTTCGGCGAGGTAATTCTCTCCAATTTCCATCTTGTAGGATTATCTTGAGCAAGCACCCATTTTTGGTCCCAGAATGCATTGATCTATTGCCAGAGAGGACTGTTGTTGGACACCGTCCAAAACGCTACTATGCTTTACTCTTATCCATCAAAGTTGTTCCCTTCCCCTACGGAAAAACAGAATGAATAAATAGACTGGTACCCTAGAGACAGCGTTTGTTCTAGGGGAACACTGTACAGCAGGCAGTACTGTGCAAGTGCTTAATAACTCTAGCAGACACATCACCAAACTTTGATAAAACTTTTCACTACCGAGTATGTATCACGAGGATGTAAAAACATTTTGTTGGTAGCTGAAATTAAAGGCAAAGTTCCGTTGGTATAGATGGAGTGATTAATCAAGATATGTAATAACCACTTCTCAAAGGAAGAATACCAAGGAGATATACTAAATAGTCTGTCGGTAGCCAAAATGAAAGAAAAGGAACCACACGGTAGAGTCCATTGAGGTAGGATAGAGAATATACAGAAGGGTTTATTTGGGACAGGCAATAAACCCTTCCCTACCTGAGGGGGTGTCACAGTGTTCAATGAAATAGTCTGACAACAGAAAAATTATGATGACCTGTTTTCACAGCCTATATATTTGTTTAAAATGAAGTTACTTTGGCAAAGTGCCAGGCGACCTCTCGGTCCACCACAAAGCCGGATACAGAAATAAGCAAAATAAATAAACAAACATTCAATCAGACAAAACAAGTAAAGCAAAATAGCCAACCGGCAAATGATACAAGCCAATTTTAAACAATTGCGTTGCATTATATGCACCTTTACGAAATATTTACGTAATTCTAAAGTGTCCGATACGATAATCATTTCAGAGTTTTTACCTTTTCAATGATGTGGATGCATGTATACATATTATATTAATATCATATTATATCACATTATATTATATTATATTATATTATATTATATCATTGTATATTATATTATATTATATCATCTTATATTATATTATATTATATTATCTTATATCATATTATACCATATTATATTATATTATATCAGATTATGTTATATTATATTATATTATATTATATTATATTAAATTATATTATATTGTATTATACTATATTATGTTATATTATATTATATTATATTATACTATATTATATTATATTATATTATATTATATTATATTATATTATATTATGTTACATCATATTATATTATATTATGTTATATTATATTCTGTCATACTATATTATACTATATTATATTATATTATATCATATTATGTTATATTATATTATATAATTTTATTATATTGTATTACATTATATTATATTATGTTATATTATATTATATTATATTACATCATATTATATTATATATTATGTTATATCATATTCTACTATAATATATCATATTATATTATATATTATATTATATTATATTATATTATATTATATTATATTATATTATATTATATTATATTATATTATATTACATTATATTATATTATATTATATTATATTATATTATATTATATTATATTATATTATATTATATTATATTATATTATATTATATTATATTATATTATATTATATTTATGTATCATATTATATTATACTATATTATAGCATATTTTATTATATTGTATTATATTATGTTATATTACATTACATCATATTATATTATATATTATATTACATTATATTATATTATATCATAATGTATCATATCATATTGTATTATATTATATCATATTGCATTATATTATATTGTGTTATATATTATATTATATTATATTAGATCATATTATATTATATTATGTTATATTATATTATGTTACATTATATTGTAATATATTATATTATATTATATCATGTTATATCATATTGTACTATATTATATTATATCATATCATATCATATCACATTATATTATATGATATTATATTATATTATATTATACTATATTGTGTTATATTATATTATACTATATTATATTATATTATATTATATTATATTATATTATATTATATTATACTATATTATATTATATTATATTGTATTATATTATATTGTATTATATCATATTATATTACATTATATATTATATTATATTACATTATATCATATCATATATTATATCATATCATATCATATATATATCATATATATTATATTATATTATATTATATTATATTATATCATATCATATTGTATGAGACTACAATATATTAAATCATATTATATTATATGAGACTACAATATATTAAATCATATTATATTATATTATATGAGACTAGAATATATTAAATAACATTTAGGTAAGATAAGGTTTGGTTAATAACCAAAACCCACCAAAAGATTTTATCTTATTCTTATTCTGATGTAGCAGTTTGATTAATTTTGATGATACGGTAAGTGATATACGGTAAGTGATATATCATTGGGTTCCTATGATTCATGAGTTAATTGTTCTCATAAAGATATACATAAAAAGTGTAATGATGAACTGGAAAGTTTGATTACCGTACGAAATTCTATATAGTATTTATATCATTTAATGATGTTTATTGTATTAATTAGTAACACAGTTAACATTATTTCTGTTTATTTCTGACATTGTGGCCATAATTTCTCATCTCAAACTTGATATTACAAATCCCTTTCAAGATTTTGAAGATATATTCAAGTAGCAGCTTAATTTTTTATGGTAAATAGGTTCAAATATATATTATGGCTTGGCGAGAAGCATACACGCCCACATGGTTCCTTCACAAATTGGCACGTGTAAATCCAATCAATACAATAGTTTTAATAAATTAATATGAATAAGTTACATATTATTTATGTTCAAAAAAGGAAAGCATGTATGTCAATCGTACAATGCCATTAGCATGCATGTACACCACAACATCCTTTGTTAAGTCATTCAGTTTTGCTTGACTTAAAGGATTTGATTGGTTCTCATCGGGGATTGGAGGTTGGTACGATGCAGAGGTGTACATATTTTCAAGCTGGATACCACTGTCTTCAGCGATGTCTATGTACTTGGGCACACTTTGTATTGGAATTTCTGAATCACAAGGCACTGGCTTTCTGGCAGATGGAATATCAAGATACTCAACAATGTGCATGTCATTCTTATTTACACATGTAAATTTCATATAGTTAAATATCAAAGTAAGTCCCTAGGGTTTTTATATATGGAAGATATGTCAAAATATATATTTCTAAAATGCATTAATGAAAGTATCGACTTTAAGGTATCGTTATTATTTTCAAATATGAGCTTACCTTGTAGGCTAGTCATGCAAAAATAATAATCTGTCACATTATCCGTCCCCTCTCTGCGCACCATGGGAACATCAAAAGGTAGGGATTTTTTCTTGCCCTTACTCCAACGTCTTGAACTTTCAACACACGTTAGACATTATGCATGAGGAGAATTTTGTTTATGTTGATTTCCAATTTGGATTCCAAAATAGGCATGGTAACATGTATTTACAAACTGAGTAATTTTCGAATGTTGATCAGGCATTCTTACTTTGCCACAAATGCAACAAAACCTGTTTGATTTATTTTTGGATCTCCTTCTGTTCATTGTCAAATCTCTGGAAGAAAATTAATGAATTTATAAAGCACACACTCACATGTACACATACATATATAAACGTGGCTGTGTGTGTGTGTGCGCATGTGCGTGTGTATAGACTTACAAAGTTGCATACCTTCCATTCCTACATTGTCTGAACGAGCACTGACCATCTGCTGAAATAACGGAAAATATGACAACACAGTCAAACAAATCATAGCTTGAGCTTACATCAAATTCATAAATGTTAAATATACGAATGATCTTTAATTGAGAGAACAAAGTTCTGGCTAGGGGGTTCAAGCAGGTACTAAACTAGTTCCTGGGAAGGGAAAGACGAGGCGACGGAGAGACACTTGGATATCTCTGTGGTCTTTTATAAACCACCAGTGACCCCACGCTATGAGCCGACCTGACCAAACCGCGGTCAACCGTGGCTGACCTTTCTGACATTCTGACCACCAGAGTTCGAGTCCATTACCCTCTCTCTCCAAATGAATTTTTCTTACCCTAAACATACAAGTGTGACCGCATGTATACGTGCATAACATATGCGACTGCTAGAACTGCTACTTACTGTTTGGATGTCCCAGCATTTACATTGTACAGTTATGTTTTAGCAGGCCCCTGTTTATTTATATATCTAATATTTTAACTAATTATCCATCCATCTATTCATCTATCTATCTATCTCTCCATATATATATATATATATATATATATATATATATATATATATGTATATATATATATATATATATATATGTATATATATATATATATATATATATATATATATATATATATATATACATATGCATATATATATTGGAGATTGGTATGTTATAACACATTTATAAAAGTTCACTGTAAACCCACTATCGGAGAAATAATAACGGAAATAAAGAGAAACTGTATATTTCGACTACTATCTGTAGTCCTCTTCAGCAGAATGCTTAAAGAAAGTTAAGATACAAGTTTATATAGGGTGATGAGGTGGTACATAAAAGAGGGGGATGGGGCAAAGTGGGGGGACTCAGGTTACATGCCCTTGAAATGGCCGGGTCACGGGCTATTTTGTCCAAACAAATTATTGTCAAGAGCGGTCGGACAAAATAGCCCTAAATGTCCTTCCGTGACCCGGCCATTTCAAGGGCATGTAACCTGAGTCCCCCCACTTTGCCCCATCTCCCCCTTTTATGTGCCACCTCACCACCCTATATAAACTTGTATCTTAACTTTCTGTAAGCATTCTGCTGAAGAGGACTACTGATAGTAGTCGAAATATACAGTTTCTCTTTATTTCCGTTATTATTTCTCCGATAGTAGGTTTACAGTGAACATATATATATATATATATATATATATATATATATATATATATATATATATATATATATATCTTGTTATGACTATATGATCGTAACCTTCTCAGACGTCCATAGATGTCGACTTGGTATTTCCCCTCCTCCTAATATGATAACTCACATTTCTCATATATACGTAGCATTAAGTTATGTGATGCATTTTGCTATAGAATTTTAGGTGAGAAACCTTTATATGTTATATGCGTGTATGCAAATATGTATACATAACATCAATTTCCCAATTGTCGTTAGACGTTCCAAAAGGTTACGTCAATTATTTGACTACGTGACTAACCTCACGTCCATTACAACGCTGTTTCTGGTACAACGATACAGTGAACTATTAGTGTCGAACGATTGTTAAACTATGCGGAAAGGTCCTTTGACCAAACCACGTCATCATTGGTTACCCACAAAACAGTTTGTATGAACTACTGAAAAGACACGTGTGGAAAAATCAGGCATCCAGATACCTCGTTAAAAACCGGTGCCCGGATTCCAGAAGCGTACACATCACATGCATTCATGGACTGTCAGTCTTAAAATAAAAAGTTCGACAGTGAATTGAGAATCGAGTGCTCGAGTATATACAGTACGTGAACCATAGCACATTCCCATTATCGCATGGAGACGGACCATGCGGATGAGCAGTCCCGCTTCATGAACCGCCTGTTCTCCTCCTCCAGCGAGGAGGAAGGGGCTTCTCCCTTGCCCCTGACGCAGCCCAGGGCTTGCCACTCCAATACTGACCTAACCGAGGAAATATACCCTGAGTCATTGAACCTACATACGGAATAATAAGTTGCCGACATGTTCCCTGAGGAAACTAGCTCCCAAGGTACCCTGCGTGCCTCCGCCCCAGCCACTTTTCCTCCACTCATCTCCAGCCCTGCTGTCTCTGAGACAGCAGCAAAGCCGGACGGCAAATCTTCGCCGACGCAGCAAAGACACCAGAAAGTATAGACAAAGAAAGCTGGCAGATTGTTGGCAGTCGCCGGCGTTGCCTCAAAAAAAAAAAAAAAAAAAAAAAAAAAAAAAAAAAAAGAATCATCCTTTGCCCTGACGAGGAGCCAATTAGCTTCAACAAACTAGGATCCTGGTGACAGACACAACTGACGATCGACTCCGGTTGCAGGATCAAAGTAACTACCCGCATACACAAAACAATTGTGTAGTGGTCCTTAGGGTACGCAGGGATTAAAACGAAGTTCTGAGTTGACGCTGATTGCAGGTCATTCTAGAAAGAATGCTTTATTGTAATCAATTTGTACAAACTACAAATATACATAAGTACCAACAAATACGTTGTCATAACTCCCACATCACATATTGACATCAGGTATACAATCATATCTCGAAATTCGTATATAGAAATAACATCACATATTGACATCAGGTATACAATCATATCTCGAAGTTCGTATATAGAAATACTACAATACTAAACCAATATTGACTTACAGACTCGTGCGTCTCCTTTGGTCCCTGCGCTCGTTGACATATTTGGCATGACTATGGTCAAGTGATGATTTGGCGGCACAATACGTGACTTGTCCCTCCCTCTAACTGCGTATAACCCACTATTGGGCGACTCTTTCACCAATGCCAGTTAGAGAGAAGGCGACTTTATCATTGCCGCTCACACACACTATTCCCCTTTCCCCCCCACACACCCATCCAGGTCGACGCCGGAGACGGGGGAGGATGAAAGTAGTACAACTGATCGTACCGTTACCTTTTGACAGACGTACAACGTACAAAATTACTTTTTCCACCTCTGATTTTTCACAAGAAAAATAATAACATAATTTTACGTCCATGGACGTAACAAATTGTTGCTGTGGTAGTCAAGGGAGTCCCCATGGACAGCGATGCGGAAAAGCTCCTCAAAACTGACCTATAAGCACAGGAATTACCTGTAGACTCCATTCACCGCCTAAAAAACAAGGACAGAGCTGAAACCGAGTCTGTCCGTGTTGCATTCTACGGCATTGAATTCCCCTCTTCATTGAAACTAGAGTACATTTGACATCAAGTAGCACTCTACGTTTCCCACGCCAAGAATTGTACTGAGTGCCAGCTGCTATGTCACTCTATGAAGGATTGCCGCTGCAAGTCACTTAGATGCGCCGGATGTGGAAAGAACCACCTCATCCACTGGTGCAAGGAGAGACAGCAATTTTTCGTCAAATGCTGCGGAACTCATTCTGAGGCCTACCCAAACTGCCCTGAGTATTCCATCAGGAAGGTGGCACACAAAATTAAAAGCCAGCGATATAAAAAAAATTCAGAAAACATCTCCTTCGCGAGATAAAGGTGGACAGAGCAGTTAAAGAAAGAGAAGCCCAAAGAGAGAAACTTTACGTACAATTAAACAAAAACTTCACCAAAATCTCCCACCAAGCATCATACGTCAACCACTTGGGAGGAGGAGGCCACCTCCCTTTCCTTTTCCAAACCAGCTGCTAAACCCAACCCACAAACACTTGGCGCGCCGGGCGGGGGCAACAAGATAGCAAAAAGCAAAGTACTAGCCAGGTCCAAACGATACAAGGTTATCTCCTCCGAACCTACTCAAACGACCTTCGAATCAAAGTCATCTCACCAGCCAACACCATGGATCCCGCAGCTTTCCCTCTCAGAGAGCAGGCAGAGATACACCTCCACAAAGACGGTATGGAAAATACCCAAACGGCCTAATCATGCCCTCTAGGGAATCCATCTCCTCACTAGCGTCATCAATGAACTCACCAACATAATTTGCAGCCTTCAGGAGATTGCCCGCTCTAGTCCTCAGTCAGCACGTACCCTAAATGGGGTCTTTATGATCCATCAGACAGTAATGGACATCGCTAACCATAGCTGAACTTAGGATGCTATTGAACCACCGGGCTAGCAACACTTTTCTGGACTTTCTTGTGACCCACCATTCAGATTACACCTATGAAGTGCCCTTCAATCATTGCCGAGACGGCCGCTTAAACTGCCAGCCATGCCAAGTTTCCACTACCCTCCCCCCTCCCATTTCTTCGAGCAAGATAAGGACGGCAATGTCATTGTCCCCACGTACGTTTGCACGACCCTGGAAGCAAAACGTGGATCCCTCCCGTCTCATAACGCGGAAAGACCATGGACATCTAAATTTGCTACAATTTCACGATAACGCAGGACTTTAGCTGGTTATATTAGCTGTCCTAATCCAGGTGCAAGTCTACTGCGAGGTAAAGATCCTCCCTCTGTGGCACCACCTGAAAAGGAACGCCTGGCACTACCTATTCAAGTCGGCCGCTATCCTAACTGCATTGACGAAGAACTGAACACTGGCTCCCGGCTATCAGCACCCACATGACCCATGGCCTCCCGAACTCGATTGCCTCGCTCTGCCAGGATACAGGGGTCTCTGCCTTTGATTGCCTCCTCCTCGCCCAACACCAGGTGGACCCTTACCCAAATTGGAACCTTACCACCCCCGAAGTCTAGTCTGATATCACGACACCTACTAACAAGACGGCTCCCTAAAACCTCGCCTCTGGGTCTCGCGAGATGCTTGGCACCAAGTACTCTCGTGCCAACCGGATGTTTACCGTTGGCTCAGTCCTTGCTGACGGCAGGACGAGTGCCGGCTACTACGTCGCAATCACCTAGGACTCCAGGTCGATAGCCCTCCCACCAACTGCAATTCTCACTGCTGAATTTGTCGCCACCAGGGAGCCCTTGGCCTAGATCCAAGCCCCCCACACCTAATCATGTTTTCTTCTTTTCTGACTCCAGATCCGGCTTTCTCTCCATCCAGAGGGAGAATTTCCAGTCGAGACCGGAGATCTTTACGAACATCCTCCGCCTCATAGCCTCACTCTTACTAGAGGCTGCCTGCTCATGTTATTCACGGCAACAAAATGACGGGTCGGGTTTACAAGCGGGGCACTCTTACCCCTGACGAGAACCGAATACCGCTTCAACTCGCTGCCAGCGACATATGCCAGAAGATTAACAATGCCTTCTGGTCCCTTTGGGCTACCGAGTATGTTACCATGGCGGCCACTCGTAGGTGAACAATTCTCCAGTGCGACCCTCCTAAATTCTCTTCCCCACTGTCCTCCTTATTAGAACCTCTGGCTTCCCCGCATAAAATCAACCTCCTCTCCCGACTACGAGTAGGACACTGGCGGACCTATCACAGCCACATCCCCTGCCCATGTGAGACGGCTTCTATCTCCTTCTCTCATTGCCTTTTTTCGGTGGCAGGCACTGGACAACCCCCTCCACCCACTCTGGATCAGCTCTCGAACCATCAAAGCATATTTTCTGGGCAGATCAGACGACCCTCGTCGGAACTATTGGTATTTTCATCTTTTCCCTGTTGACCTCTTCCTGTAGACCTGCAATGGACGCGCCTCTGCTCTATTGTTAGACACATACTTTCTTTACTCTCTTGTAAATTAAATGACTTCCCCAACCCCTGACTTCGTCAGGTACCTTCGTCCCTGATGGACCATGAAGTTGTACTTTAAAGTCCCTTCGTTCTTCTATCTCGAGTAGACATTTTATATATATTTTTTTTCTGTAAGACCGTCCCTGTATCGGATAATTCCTCTGGGAGCGTTAAGCATAAATAAACAGCCAAACAAACAACCCAGAAACGTGACATCTTAACCAAATTATCTCGGTGAGAAACAAAGTCTCACCCAGTTGATATACCATATGACTCACCCAGAAGACAAAACCATCCGTCTCCCCAAAGGAGTTATTCACTCACCTCACCCAGCCAGAGATTAGAAAACATGTTCGCCGACAAGGTGATATTACATGTCGCGACCATCAAGTTATACTAGTTCCCTTCCGGAACTGTATCTT
>NC_134789.1:27558123-27560623 GCF_046742065.1 Oratosquilla oratoria
TGATCTTCCCTTGGTGGGCTCTTCGATGGTGGGTGGAAGCGTAGGAGGGCGAATCATTAGTTTATGATCAGGCAACTATTCTGGGCAAATTTGGTGGGCACGAGCATGTAATCTGCCCCATCAAAATCACCAAACCCGCTGTGCCGGGTGCCAGGGTGTTGTAAATGAGGCACAAACACGTCGGGCCAGGCCTGGGGTAGAACTTCGCCGGGCTTTCCTTGTGAATACCTGGGAAATTCTTTCTCTCTCCCGAGAAAACCACTAACCCATTTTATCGGTGGAGCTCAGAAACTTAGGTTGGATATAGTAACTCTCACGGAGGTGAGAAGACTAGGTAGCGGCGAGGTCAGTAGTAGTAGTTAAACTTACTTCTGATTGAGCCGAACTGATGTAACCTACCTTGTGGGAGCAGCTGTAGATGTATCTAGTCGATTACATAACGCCGTTGTAAAGGTTACTCCGGTTGATGAGAGTATGGTGCTGGTGGGACTAATGCACACCATGGGCTTCATTTTTTATTGTACAATAGTATATGCTCCCAATGAGGTATATAACCTTGAGGAGAAGGAGATGTTCTATGCCATGTTTGAATCTATAGTTGACCAGTGTCATCACGAGACATACTTATTGTTCATATTTAGCCTTAGATGGAGTTTACCACCTGCTTTGGGCTGCGTTAGTAGGCAACCCGACTCTACGGACGGGGCTGTCCGACCGCCCGACTCCTAATCCCCGTACTGCCCTCGCACCCTCCGTGGGTAGTGGCCGCGTTCAAGCGGACTTGGGGGGGTCGGTGTGGTCGGAGAAGGCCCCTCCGGAACGCGACATTCCTCATTTAGAAAGTAACCGTTTGATAAATGATAGCCAGCATGGTTTCAGACGGAAACGTTCTTGCGTGACTAACTTACTCGAATTCTACAACACAGTTATCTCGAATTATGACAAAAGAAACAATATAGATTTAATATATCTAGACTTTGCAAAAGCTTTTGATACCGTCCCACACGAAAGACTAATTACTAAATTAGCTTTGCATGGAATAAGTGGTAGCCTATTGGGTTGGACTGGTAATTGGTTGAATGGTCAAAAACAGAGAGTTGTTTTAAATGGAAAAACTTCTGGATGGAAAAGTGTTGCAAGTGGAGTTCCTCAGGGTTCCGTTCTTGGGCCACTTCTATTCATAGTATATATAAATGATATAGACCATGGACTAAAATCTACTGTTTCCAAATTTGCTGATGATACAAAACTGTGCGGAGTGGCAAATGATCACTCAAACTAATTTAATATTCAAGAAGATTTAGATAAATTACGGCAATGGTCTGAAAAGTGGCTAATGAAGTTTAACACAAGTAAATGCAAGGTAATGCACATAGGTAAAAATAACAGTAAGTACGAATTACAAGTTATTTGGAAATTCGTTAACACAAGTGGATAGTGAAAAAGATCTCGGCGTAATTATCAGTAACGATCTCAAATCATCCAAGCAGTGTATTTCAGCCTCTGAGAAAGCAAATAATATTCTGGGACTGATTACACGATATTTTTATTTCAAAAGTCCATCACTCATTAACAAGCTATATAAATCGTTAGTTCGTCCACATTTGGAATATGCTGTTTCCGTATGGTCACCGAATCTCATTAAAGACATTGACAGACTGGAAAAAGTACAACGGCGAGCCACAAAACTTATTCCAAATATCAAAAATAAATCATACGAAAATCGACTAAAACACATGAATCTGTTTTCCCTAAAAAAAGCGTAGACTCAGAGGTGACTTGATACAGGTCTTTAAGATTTTAAAGGGAATTGACAACATCAAAAGTGACCAAATTTTCACATTGAATGAGAATCAGACAAGAAACAATGGTCTCAAACTGTCCGGAAATAGATTCAATTTGGAAGTAGGTAGAAACAACTTTGCCAACCGTGTAGTGAATGAATGGAAAAAACTTCCTGCACACGTAGTGCAATGTAGTTCAGTTCGAAGCTTTAAGAATCATTTAGATAAATACCTAAGTAAGATGCTGTAATGATTATGATTTATCTTATATCATTTGTTTTTGTTTTGTTATCATTTGTCTGTCTGATTTTCATTTATTATTAGTTATATGTCAATTTATTATTATTTACTATTTACCTGTTTGTTTATTATTTAACTATACCTATGCATTTATTTATGTATTTTATTTGTTATTTACATTATTATAGTTTTTATTTATTGTTTTATTATTAATATGATTTTTTTTTTCGCATCCGACCTACAGTAGATATGGACCAAAAGGTCTCCTGTCGGCATGCTCCGCCTTTGTAATCCTTTGTAATCCTTTGTTTTGGGCGGCTTCATTGTGGTTACTAACACCTACAGCTATGAAGTATGTATTGGCTCACATGATTCTGGAACCAAGAACATCAACAGTTCTCTCCTTCTGAACTTTGCAAAGACCAGATGGGTGAGGATTGTTGGTTCCTGGTTCCAGCCACATCGATGGACATAGT
>NC_134789.1:27568123-27570623 GCF_046742065.1 Oratosquilla oratoria
TGTCGGTGTCGGTGTCGGTGTCGGTGTCGGTGTCGGTGTCGGTGTCGGTGTCGGTATCGGTGTCGGTGTTGGTGTCGGTGTCGGTGTCATTGTCGTAGGCGGTTGAGGTGGCGGTGGCGGTGGCGGTGCCAGTGGCAGTAGTGGTGCCAGTGGTGGTGGTAGTGGCAGCAGCACTGTCGATATCAGTTGTGGTGATGGTGGTGGTAACGGTAACGATGGCTGTGGCGTTGTAATTGGTGATGGCTGATGTGATGACAGTTGCGAAGGCGGTGACAGTGGTGGTGGTGGTGGTGGTGGCGGCGGCGGCGGCTGCGGTGGCCGTGGTAGTGGTGATGGTGATGATGATGGTGATGGTGATGGTGATGGTGATGGTGATGGTGATGGTGATGGTGATGGTGATTGTGATGGTGATGGTGATGGTGATGGTGATGGTGATGGTGATGGTGATGGTGATGGTGATGGTGATGGTGATGGTGATGGTGATGGTGATGGTGATGGTGATGGCAGTGGAAATGTTGACGGTGGTGGTAGAGGTGGTAGCGGTTGGTGACGGTGGTGGCGATAGTGACGGTGGTGGTGGCGGTTGTGGAGGTGGCGGCGGTGGTGGTGGTGATAGTGGTGATGGTGATGGTGAGGGGTGATGGTGATGGTGATGGTGACGGTGATGGTGATGGTGATGGTGATGGTGATGGTGATGGTGATGGTGATGGTGATGGTGATGGTGATGGTGATGGTGATGGTGATGGTGGTGGTGGTGGTGATGGTGATGGTGATGGTGATGGTGATGGTGATGGTGATGGTGATGGTGATGGTGATGGTGATGGTGATGGTGATGGTGATGGTGATGGTGATGGTGATGGTGGTGGCTATGGCTGTAGCAATGGCGCTAGACAATTTCGTTGGTAGTGTTTGTGGTGGTGGTGGTTGTGGCGGTGATGGTGCCGGCGACAGTAGCGAGATTGATGGCATTGATGATGATGGTGGAGGTGATGTGGTGATGATAGTGTTGGTGATAGTGATGGTGGATATTACCCCTTCATTACTGAGATGCTTACACGACTATAGAATATATAATATAATCACGAAACAGACAGAATAAGAAGACTATCATCAGGTACATAAGTTATAACTATTTCCGATCCAGAGATTCTTTGAAATCAACCGAATCGTCCTTCTTTAGTCACACAAAAATCTACGCACGTTAAACATTCAGCCGCTTGGCGTGTAGGAATTTAAGATAAGAGAATCGTGACAGTTCTAGCCTCTTTTACGAAGCTTAAACTAAATTACATCTCACATTGTTAGCTAGAAAGAATGTTAAAAAAAAAATCACTAGCATTGGTAGCAAACTCCTAAATCACTGCGGCATATTTAAAAGATTCCGTTCTTGTTTTACACTAAACAATTTTGCTCAACAACAAGATGGACCCTATGAAGAAATGCCTCTATCCTTATCTTCAATTATTTGTTGTTAGGTAAAATAAAATATATCAAATGAACCACCGTGATGAAGGGGTTAGAGAGATATTTAAAAATTAAATGAGAGGTAGAAAAGGTAAAGTTGGAAATATATGCTGGTGTCCGCATCGCATTAATCATCAAAGAAAAAATGTCAAGTGAAATATAGAAAGGCGTGTTGGTTCAAGGAGAAGGAAAACGAAGATTACGAATCAAAGAGACAAATAAGGAATGCGAAGGAGTCTTGCCCAGTGCTATTTGTGATCATTAATGCTTGGTGTTCGAGTTGCATGTGAAGAGAATATGACAGGGTCATTGTAGATTGGATAAGGATTACAACCAGGTAAATGGATAAAGGAATGATAAAAGGACGCAGGAGATAACAAAAGGCTACTCCTTTATGTCGAGGGTATCTTCTTTATTTTCTCCTTATACATCGTATGAGTTACTGATTTTATAAGCTTTATGTGCTCAAAGAAAGAACCTTATCAATCAAGAATTACAAAATATTACCTCTTTATAGTATTCAGTTGATTTGGCAGGACGCCACATACTTTGAGAGCTCCAGACTTTGAACTGTCATTTTACACTCCGACTGACCGATTACCAACTTTTAATTCCCTACACAGAATATGGAATGTAAGACGGTCTCTTTATACTTCGTATGAGTTACTGATTTTATAAGTTTCATGTGCTTAAACAAAGAAGCTTATCAAGCAAGAATAGAAAAAATATTACCTCTTTATAGGTATTCAGTTGATTTGGCAGGATACCACATAGTTTAAGAGCTGCAGACTTTGAACTGTCTTTTTACACTCCGACTGACCGACTGCCATCTTTTAATTCACTACACAGAATATGGAATGTAAGATGGTCCTCTGGTATTCTGATGACACGACCGACTTATCTGAACTGGTATGTGCATACACACATATACCAATGGCTATTTCCCCCTTACAACGGAGGCAGCCAAAAATCAAAGGCACAAAATCCACTCCCACCCATTCCATCCCCACATACTACACTCCCACTCACCCACCTC
>NC_134789.1:27575623-27586110 GCF_046742065.1 Oratosquilla oratoria
CAAAAAAGGTGACAAAAAGAAACCTAATAACTACAGGCCAATAAGTTTGACTTCAATCGTAGGAAAAAGGATGGAAACTATCATCAGATATGCTATCGAACATCATTTAGAAGGTAACTGTCTGATAAATGTATGTATGTATGTATGTATGTATGTATGTATGTATGTATGTATGTAATGTATGTATGTATGTATGTATGTATGTATGTAATGTATGTATGTATGTATGTATGTATGTATGTATGTATGTATGTATGTATGTATGTATGTATGTATGTATGTATGTATGTTTGTATGTATGTATATATTTATGCCCACGTTGATGAAACAAACAACACATTTACACTTGTAATAACATGGCAGAATATTAAAACTAAATCGATTTTGGGAATGAGGTATTAGCTTTTCTGATACAGTTGGAAGATAAAGTAAATGAACTTATATGAATGTATGCAAACGAATCCGTATCATGCATTGCCCTCGGATATTTGTGGCTCAGGGTAGATATTGACTGAGTATTTAGTTTTTCTGTGTGATCTATTACAACTCCATTTCTATTTTAGTTTCTTTAGATAAATGCGATATTGAAGTCAAAAAAGTCATATTACATTAGAGCAAATTATTTTCTTCATTTGTAATGGCCACAGAGAATACTAAGAAAACACAATGAAAGGTAATTTTCTGCTCGCCTGCTTAATAACACTTCTCGGTTAATCTCTTCTCCCTTGGACAAGATAAGTAAGTTCTCAGGAAAAATCTTTTCCATAAGGATCAGGATGTCCATGCAATCAACTTTTCTTTGTGTCTCCAAGAAACCCTCATAACCAAGACTGATCCCATCTTACGTCTTACTCTATTTCCATTAAGTCTTCAATTGAATGTACAATGTTATCTACCTTCCGTATCCTGGCTCATGTCAGTTATCTACTGCTACCATACATCTGTCTCCTATCCATGGTCCGTGGTCTGTGATCCGTGGTACGTAGTCCGTGGTCCGTACTCCGTGGTCCTCGGTCAGTGGTCCGTGGTCGATGATCCGTGGCCCTTAGTCCATGGCCTGTAGTCTATGGTTCATAGTAAGTGGTCCATAGTCCGGTCCGTTATCCATAGTCCGTAGACCGTAGTCCTTGGCCCCTGGCCTATAGTCAGTGACCCATGATCCCTTGTTAATGGTCCTTGCTCCCCATCCCTTGCCTCCTCCCCTTGTTACCTGTCCCCTGTCCCTAATCCCCCGCCCCATTGTCCTCTTCCCCTATCTTCTCCCCAATGTCCCATATTCCTTATCCTTGTTCCCTATCCACTGTACCTTGTCTCCTGACCCCTGTCTCTAACCTTTCTCCCGTCCCCTTTCCCCTGTCCCCTGTCCCCTGTCCCCTGTCCCCTGTCCCCTGTCCCCTGTCCCCTGTCCCCTGTCCCCTGTCCCCTGTCCCCTGTCCCCTGTCTCCTGTCCCCTGTCCCCTGTCCCCTGCCCCCTGTCCCCTGTCCCCTGCCCACTGGCCCCTATCCCCTGCCCCTGTCCCATATCCTCTGTCCCTTGTCCCTTGTCCCTTGTCCCTTGTCCATTGTCCCCTGTCCCCTGTCCCCTGCCCCCTGTCCCCTGTCCCCTGCCCACTGGCCCCTATCCCCTGCCCCTGTCCCATATCCTCTGTCCCTTGTCCCTTGTCCCTTGTCCCTTGTCCCTTGTCCCTTGTCCCTTGTCCCTTGTCCCTTGTCCCTTGTCCCTTATCCCCTGTCCCCTGTCCCATTCCCTATCCCCTATCCCCTATCCCCTGTCCCCTGTCCCCTGTCCCCTGTCCCCTGTCCCCTCTCCCCTGTCCCCTGTCCCCTATCCCCTCTCCCCTCTCCCCTGTCCCCTGTCCCCTGTCCCCTGTCCCCTGTTCCCTGACCCCTGTCCCCTTTCCCCTATCCCCTGTCCGCTATCCGCTGTCCGTTGTCCCCTGTCCCCTGTCACCTGTCCCCTGTCCCCCGTCCCCTGTCCCCTGTCCCCTGTCCCCTGTCGCCTGTACCTTGTGACTTGTGGTCTGTCCCCTGTCCCCTGTCCCCTGTCCCATGTCCCCTGTCCCCTGTCCCCTGTCCCCTGTCCCTGTCTTCTATCCCCTGTCCCTTGTTCCCTGTCCCCTGTCCCCTTTCCCCTGTCCCCTGTCCCCTGTCCCCTGTCCCCTGTCCCCTGTCCCCTGTCCCCTGTCCCCTGTCCCCTGTCCCCTGTTCCCTGCCCCCTGCCCCCTGTTCCCTGTCCCCTGTCCCCTGTCCCCTGTCCCCTGTCCCCTGTCCCCTGTCCCCTGTCCCCTGTCCCCTGTCCCCTGTCCCCTGTCCCCTGTCCCCTGTCCCCTGTTCCCTGTTCCCTGTTCCCTGTCCCCTGTCCCCTGTCCCCTGTCCCCTGTCCCCTGTCCCCTGTCCCTTATCCCTTGTCCCCTGTCCCCTGTCCCCTTTCCCCCTCTCCCCTATCCCCTGTCCCCTGTCCCCTGTCCCCTGTCCCCTGTCCCCTGTCCCCTGTCCCCTGTCCCCTGTCCCCTGTCCCCTGTCCCCTGTCCCCTGTCCCCTGTCCCCTGTCCCCTGTCCCCTGTCCCCTGTCCCCTGTCCCTTGTCCCCTGTCCCCTGTCCCCCTATCCCCTATCCCCAATCCCCTGTCCCCTGTCCCCTGTCCCCTGTCCCCTTTCCCCTGTCCCCTGTCCCCAGTCCCTTGTCCCCTGTCCCCTGTCTTCTTTCCCCTGTCCCCTGTCCCCTGTCCCCTGTCCCCTGTCCACTGTCCCCTGTCCCCTCTCCCCTGTCCCCTCTCCCCTGCCCCCTTTCCCCTGTCCCCTGTCCCCTGTCCCCTGTCCCCTGTCCCCTGTCCCCTGTCCCCTGTCCCCTGTCCCCTGTCCCCTGTCCCCTGTCCCCTGTCCCCTGTCCCCTGTCCCCTGTCCCCTGTCCCCTTTCCCCTGTCCCCTGTCCCCTGTCCCCTGTCCCCTGTCCCCTGTCCCCTGTCCCCTGTCCCCTGTCCCCTGTCCCCTGTTCCCTGTCCCCTGTCCCCTGTCCCCTGTCCCCTGTTTCCTGTCTCCTGTCCCCTGTCCAGCGTCCCCTGTCCCCTGTCTCGTGTCCCCTGTCCCCTGTCCCCTGTCCCCTGTCCCCTGTCCTCTGTCCCTTGTCCGCTGTCCCCTGTCCTCTGTCCCCTGTCCCCTGTCCCCTGTCCCCTGTCCCCTGTCCCCTCTCCCCTCTCCCCTGTCCCTTGTCCCCTGTCCCCTGTCCCCTGTCCCCTGTCCCCTGTCCCCTGTCCCCTGTCCCCTGTCCCCTGTCCCCTGTCCCCTGTCCCCTGTCCCCTGTCTCCTGTCTTCTATCCCCTGTCCCTTGTCCCCCGTCTTCTTTCCCCTATCCCCTATCCCCTGTCCCCTGTCCCTTGTTCCCTGTCTCCTGTCCCCTTTCCCCTGTCCCTTGTCCCTTGTCAATTATCCCCTGTCCCCTGTCCCCTGTCCACTGTCCCCTGTCTCCTGTCCCCTGTCCCCTGTCCCCTTTCCCCTGTCCCCCGTCCCCTGCCCCCTGTCCCCTGTCCCCTGTCACCTGTCCATTGTCCCTTGTCAATTATCCCCTGTCCCCTGTCCCCTGCCCACTGTCCCCTGTCCCCTGTCCCCTGTCTCCTGTCCCCTGTCCCCTGTCCCTTGTCCCCTGTCCCCTGTCTCCTGTCTCCTGTCCCCTGTCCCCTGTCCCCTGTCCCCTGTCCCCTGTCTCCTATCCCCTGTCCCCTGTCCCCTGTCCCCCTATTCCCTGTCCCCTGTCCCCTGTTCCCTGTCCCCCTTCCCCTGTCTCCTGTCACCTGTCCCCTGTCCCCTGTCCCATGTCCCCTGTCCCCTGTCCCCTGACCCCTGTCCCCTGTGCCCTGTCCCCTGTCCCCTGTCCCCTGTCCCGTGTCCCCTGTCGCCTTGTCACCTGTCCCCTGTCCCCTGTCCTCTGTCCTCTGTCCCCTGTCCCCTGTCCCCTGTCCCTTGTCCCATGTCCCGTGTCCCAGTTCCATGTTCCATGTCACCCTGTCTCCTGTCCCCTGTCCACAGTCCACGGTCCCCTGTCCCCTGCCCCCTGCCTGTTGTTCCCCGTCCCCCGTTCGTTGTCCTCTGATCCTTTTCCCTTGTCCCGTCTGTTGTTGCCTTTCTCCCGTTCGTTGTCACCTGTTCCTTGTCCCCTGCTCCCTGTCTCCAGGCCCCTGTGCTCTGTCATCTATCTCCTAGCCACCTTTCTCCTGTTCTGTGTACACTGTCCTATTTCCCCTATCCCCTATCCCCTTTCCCTCATCCCCTGTCCCCTGTCCCTTTGCCCCTGTCTCGTGTCACCTACCCCCTGCCCCATGACCTAGCTCCCCTATCTCCTGTTTTCTTCTTCTGTCCCTTTCCCCATGTCCCCTGTTGTTTTGCGGGTGGCTAATAATAATATAATTACAAGGGAAAATAGTGTATTAATTTGATTAACTAAAGCACTACAACAAAACGTACGTACAATTCTCAAGTAAATTAGAAACTGCGTTGTTTCTATATGCAGCCATGTCCCTTGTCCCTTGTCCCTTGTCCCTTGTCCCTTGTCCCTTGTCCCTTGTCCCTTTTCCCTTGTCCCTTGTCCCTTGTCCCCTGTCCCCTGTCCCCTTTTCCCTATCCCCTATCCCCTGTCACCTGTCCCCTGTCCCCTGTCCCCTGTCCCCTGTCCCCTGTCCCCTGTCCCCTGTCCCCTATCCCCTATCCCCTATCCCCTATCCCCTATCCCCTATCCCCTGTCCCCTGTCCCTTGTCCCCTGTCCCCTGTCCCCTGTCCCCTGTCCCCTGTCCCCTGTCGCCTGTCCCCTGTGCCCTGTGCCCTGTGCCCTGTCCCCTGTCCCCTGTCCCCTTTCCCCTATCCCCTATCCCCTATCCCCTATCCCCTATCCCCTATCCCCTATCCCCTATCCCCTATCCCCTATCCCCAGTCCCCTATCCCTATCCCCTATCCCCTATCCCTATCCCCTATCCCCTATCCCCTGTTCCCTGACCCCTGTCCCCTTTACCCTTTCCCCAGTCCGCTGTCCCCTTTACCCTGTCCCCTGTGCACTTCACCCTGTCCCCTGTCCCATGTCCCCTGTCCCCTGTCCCCTTTCCCCTGTCCCCTGTCCCCTGTCCCCTGTCCCCTGTCTTCTATCCCCTGTCCCATGTTCCCTGTCTCCTGTCCCCTTTCCCTTATCCCCAGTCCCCTTTCCTCTGTCCCCTGTCCCCTGTCCCCTGTCCCTGTCTCTATCCTCTGTCCTCTGTTCCCTGTCCCCTGTCCCTTTTCCCCTGTCACATGTCCCTATCCCCTGATCCCTGTCCTTTTTTCCCTGTCCCCTGTCCCCTGTCCCCAGTCCCCTGTTCCCTTATCCCCTGTCCCCTGTCCCCCGTCCCCCGTCCCCTGTCCCCTGTTCCCTGTCCCCTGTCCCCTTTTCTCTTTCCCCTGTGCCCTGTCCCCTGTGCTCTGTCCCCTATGCCCTGTCCCATTTCCCTTGTCCCCTGTCCCCTGTCCCTTATCCCCCTCTCCCCTGTCCCCTGTCCCCTGTCCCCTGTCCCCTGTCCCCTGTCCCCTGTCCCCCTATCCCCTATCCCCTATCCCCTGTCCCCTGTCCCCTGTCCCCTGTCCCCTGTCCCCTGTCCCCTGTCCCCTGTCCCCTGTCCCCTGTCCCCTGTTCCCTGACCCCTGTCCTCTGTCCCCTATCCCCTATCCCTGTCATTTGACCCCATGCTCCCATGTCCCCCCTGTCCACTGTCCCCTGTCCCCTGTCCCTTGTCCCCTGTCTCCTATCCCCTGATTCCCTGTCCCCTGTCCCCGTGTCCCCTGTCCCCTGTCCCCTGACTCCTCATCCCCTCGACCCCTGTCCCCTGTCCATGACCCTGTCCCCTTGGTGTTCCCTGTCCCCTGTGCCCTGTTCACTGTTCCCCTGTCCCCTGTCTCCTATCCCCTGTACCCCTGTCCCCATGTCCCCTGTCCCCTTGTCCCCTATCCTCTGTCCCTGTCCCCTATCCCCTGTCCCCTGTCCAGCTATCCCCTATCCCCTATCCCCTATCCCCTATCCCCTATCCCCTAGTCCCCTTTGTGTTTTTCTCTTGTCTTCTATCCCCCTGTCCGCTGTCCGTTTGTCCGCTGTCCGCTGTCCGTTGTCCCCTGTCCCCCTCTCCCCTGTCCCCTGTCCCCTGTTCCCCTGTCCCCTGTCCCCTGTCCCCTGTCCCCTAATCCCCTGTCCCCTGTCCCCTGTCCCCTGTCCCTGTCCCCTGCCCCCTGTGCCCTGTTGCCTTGTGGCCCTGTCCCTGTTCTCCCTGTCCCCTGGTCCCCTGTCCTCTTGTCCCTGTCCCCTGTCCCCTGTCCCTGTCTTCTATCCCCTGTCCCTTGTTCCCTGTCCTCCTGTCCCCTTTCCCTTATCCCCTGACCCCTTTCCTATCTCCCCTGTCCCCCTGTCCCTGTCCCCTTTTGGTCCCCCTGTCCCCATGGTCCCCCTGTCCCCTGCCCCCCCTGCCCCTTGTCCCCTGTCCCCTGTCCCCTGTCCCCTGTCTCCCCCTGTTCCCCTGTCCCCTGTCCCCTAGATCTCCCCCTGTCCCCAATTTGTCCCCTGGTCTCCCTGTCCCTGTCCCCTGTCCACTGTCCCCTGTACCCTGTTCCCTGATTCCCTGTCCCCCTATTCCCTGTCCCCTGTCCGCCTGTCCCCATGTCCCCTATCCTCTTGTCCTCTTATGTCCCTTGTCCCCCTGTCCCCTCTCACCCTATTTTGTTCCCCTATCCCCCTAGATAAAATAAAAAAAAAAAATAAAAAAAATGCCCCTATTCCCCTGTCCCCTGATCCCCTGTCCCCTGTCCCCTGTCCCCTGTCCTCTGATCCCCTGTCCCCTGTCCCCTGTCCCCTGTCACCTGTCCCCCTGTCCCCTGTCCCTTATCCATATCCCTATCCCTATCCCCCTGGTCCCCCATTGTCCCCTTTTCCCCCTGTCCCCCTGTACCGGCCTGTCCCCTGTCTCCTGTCCCTGTCCCCTGTCCCCTGTCCCCTGTCCCCTGTCCTCTGTCCCCTGTCCCCTATCCCCAGTCCCCTGCCCCATGCACCCTGTCCCCCTGGTTACCCCCTGTCCCCTGACCCCTGTCCCCGTGTCCCCTGTCCCCTGTCCCCTGTCCCCTGTCCTCTGTCCCCCTGTCCCCTTTCCATTCTTCCCCTGTCCCCCTGGTCCCCTGTTCCCTGTCCCCATGTCCCCCCTGTCTCCCTTAATCGCTCCCCTGTCCCCTTGTTCCCACTGTCCCCCCGGTTCCCCTGATTTTCCCTGTCCCCTGGTTCCCCTGTTTCCCTGTCCCCTGTCCTGTCTTGCTATACCCCTGTCCTGATCCCCGTGTCCCTGGCATCCCCTGTACCCTGTCCCCCTGTCCCCTGTCACCTCGTCCCCTGTCCCTGGTCCTCTGTCCCTTGTCCCCTTGTCCCCTGTCCTCCCCCGTCCCCTGTCCCCTGTCCCCTGTTCCCTGTCCCACTCCTGTCCCTTGTCCCCTCCCCTTGTCTCACTCTGTCACTTTGTCCCTTATGGTCCCCTTGTCCCCTCGTCCTTCCTGGTCCGCCTGTCCCCTCGGTCCCTTGTTCCCCTGTCCCCCCTTGTCCCCTGTCCCCTTTGTCCCCTGTCCCCTGTCCCCTGTCCCCTATCCCCTATCCCTTTTGTCCCTGTCTCATGTTTTCTATTCCCTGTCCCTAGTCCCCCGTCTTCTTTCCCCTATCCCCTATCCCCTGTCCCCTGTCCCCTGATCCCTGTCCCCTGTCCCTTGTCCCTGTCCCTGTCCCTTGTTCCCTGTCTCCTGTCCCTTTCCTTTATCCCCTGTCCCCTTTCCCCTGTCTTGTCCCTTGTCCCCTGTCCCTCTGTCCCCTCTCCCCTGTCCCCTTGCCCCCTGCCATGTCCCCTGTCCCCTTGTCCCCTGTCCCCTATCACCTGTCCCAGTCCCCTGTCCCCTGTCCCTTGTCCCCTGTTCCCTGTCCCCTGTCCCCTGTCCACTGTCCCCTGTACCCTGTTCCCTGTACCCAGTCCCCTAATCCCTGTCCCCTGATGTCCCCTGTCCCCTATCCTCTGTCCCTTATCCCTTGTCCCCTGTCCCTTCTCCCCTTTCCTTATCCCCCTATCCCCTGAATTCCGGTCATATGTTCCCTGTCCCCTGTCCCCTGTCCCCTGTCCTCTGTCCCCTGTCCCCTGTCCCCTGTCCCTGTCTCTATCCACTGTCCTCTGTTCCCTGTCCCTTTTCCCCTATCACATGTCCCTATCCCCTGATCCCTGTCCCCTTTCCCTGTCCCCTGTCCCCTGTTCACCTGTCCCCTGTCCCCTGTCTCCTGTCCCCTGTCCCCTGTTCCCTGTCCCTGTCCCATGTCCTCTGTCCCATGTCCCCTATCCCCTGTCCCCTGCACCCATGCCCCCTGTCCCCTGTCCCCTGTCCCTGGTCCCCTGTCCCTTGTCCCCTGTCCCTTGTCCTTGTCCTTGTCCTCTAGTCCTCTGTCCCCTGTCCCCTTTCCCCTTGTCCCCTGTCCCTGTTCCCTGTCCCTTGTCCCCTGTCCCCTGTCCCCTGTCCCCTGTCCCCTGTCCCCTGTCCCCTGTTCCCTGTCCCCTGTCCCAGTTCCCGTGTCCCCTGTCCCTTTTTGTCTGCTATCCCCTGTCCCCTGTCCCCTGTCCCCTGGTCCCCTGTCCCCTGTCCCCTGGTCCATGTCCCTTGTCCTCTGTCCCTTGTCCCTTGTCCCCTGGCCTCTGTCCCCTGTCCCCTGTCCAGTCCCCTGTCCATTGTCCCTTGTCATCTCCCCTCTCCTTGTCCCTTGGCCCCTATCCTACTTTGTCCCCTGTCCCTGTTCCCTGTCCCCTGACGTACCTGTCATGTCTTGGTCCCTGCTCCCCTGTCCCCTATCCCCTAATCCTTGTCCCCTGTCTCCTGTCTTCTATCCCCCCTGTCTCTGGTCCCCCGTCTTCTATCCCCTATCCCCTATCCCCTGTACCCTGGGTCCTGTCCCCTGTCCCCTGTTCCCTGTCCCTTGTCCCTGGTCCCCTGTCCCCTGTCTCTTGTACCCTGTCCCCTGTCCTTGTCCCTTGTCAATAATCCTCTGTCCCCTGTCATGTCCCCTGTCCCCTGCCCACTGTCCCCTGTCTCCTGTTCCCTATCCCCTATCCCCTATACCCTGTCCCCTGTCCCCTGTCCCCTGTCCCCTGTCCCCTGTCCTTGTTCCTGTCCATGTCCTCTATCCCCTGTCCCTATCCCCTGTCCCCTGCCTCATGCCCCAGTCCCCTATCCATGTTCCCTGTCCCCTGTCCCTGTCCCCTGTCCCCTGTCCCCCTGTCCCCTGGTCACCTGTCCCCTGTCTACTCTCTCCTATCCCCTGTCCCCTGTCCCCTGTCCTTTGTCAAGGGTCCCGTGTCCCTGTTCCATGTTCCATGTTCACCCTGTCCTTTGTCCCCTGTCCACAGTCCACCGGGGGTTCCCCCCGGTCTGCTGCCCCTCGCCTGTTGTTCCCCGTCCCCCGTTCGTTGTCCTCTGATCATTGTCCCTTGTCCCGTGTGAAGTTACCTTTCTCCCGTTCGTTGTCCTCTGTTCCTTGTCCCCTGCTCCCTGTCTCCATGCCCCTGTGCCCTTGTGTCATCTATCTACTTATTCACCTTTATGTGTTATGTGTACACTGTCCTATTTCCCCTATCCCCTATCCCCTTTCCCTCATACCCTGTACCCTGTTCCTTTGCCCCTGTCTTGTGTCACCAACCCCCTGCCCCATGATCCTAGTTCCACCTATCTCCTGATTTCTTCTTCTGTCCCCTTCCCCATGTCCCCTGTTGTTTTGGCGGGTGGGCTAATAATAATATATGTTTACAATGGGAAATAGTGTATTAATGTGATTAACTAAAGCACTACAACAAAACGTACGTACACTTCTCAAGTAAATTAGAAACTTGCGTTGTTTCTATATGCTGCCTTGTCCCTTGTCCCTAGTCATTAGTCCTTGTCCCTTGTTCCTTGTCCCTTGTCCCTTGTCCCTTGTCTTTGTCCCTTGTCCATGTCCCTTGTCCCTTGACCCTGGTCCCTTGTCCATTGCTCCCTTGTCCCATGTTTATCCCTGCCTTGTCCCTATTCCCTATCCCCTATCCACTGTCCCCTGTTCCCTGTACCCTGTCCCCTATCTCCCCCTTATCCCCTTATCCCCTAACCCTGTTATCCCAATCCCCTATCCCTTATCCCCTGTCCCCTGTCCCCTGTTCCCTGACCCCTGGTCCCTTTCCCTTATCCTGTGTCCGCTGACCGCTGTCCCCTGTCGCTCTGTTCCGCTGTCGTTGTCCCCTGGTCCCTGTACCCTGTCCCCTGTCCCTTGTCCCCTGTCTGCTGTCCCCTGTCCCCTGTCCCCTGTCCCTTGTCCCCTGTCCCCTGTCACCTCTCCCCTGTCCCCTGTGCCCTGTGCCTTCTTGTCCCTTGCCCCTTGTCCTGTCCTGTTCTATTCCATCCCAATCCCCTGTCCCCTGTCACCTGTTCCCATATCCGTTTCCCCT
>NC_134789.1:27586610-27604110 GCF_046742065.1 Oratosquilla oratoria
TCCCCCTGTCCTGTCCTCCTGTCCCTTATTGTCCCTGTCCTGTCCTAGTCCACTAACCTATCCCTAATCCTGTTCCTGTCTGTCCCTCTGTCTTTTCCCTGTACCCTGGTCCCCTGTCGTGGTCCCTGTCCCCTGTCCCAAGTCCATGTTCCTGTCCCCTGTCCCCTGTCCACTGTCCCCTGTGCCCTGTCCACTGTCCCCTGTCCCCTGTCCCCTTTCCCCTGTCCCCTGTCCCCTGTCTTCTATCCCCTGTCCTTGTTCCCTGTCTCCTGTGCCCTTTCCCTTATCCCTGTCCCCTTTCCCCTGTCCTCTGTCCCCTGTCCCCTATCCCCTGTCCCTGTCCCTGTCCCTGTCCCTGTCCTCTGCCCCCTGTCCCCTGTCCCCTGTACCCTGTCCCCTGTCCCCTGTACCCTGTCCCCAGTCCCCAGTCCCCTGTCCCCTGTCCCCTGTCCCCTGTTCCCTGTCCGCTGTCCCCTGTCCCCTGTCCCCTGTCCCCTGTCCCCTGTTCCCTGTCCCCTGTCCCCTGTTCCCTGTTCCCTGTCCCTTATCCCCTATTCCCTGTCCCTGTCCTCTGTCCCCTGTCCCCTGTCCCCGATCCCCGGTCCCATATCACTTGTCCCCTGTCCCCGGTCCCTATCCTTCTATCCCCTGTCCCCTGTCCCCTGTCCCATGTCCCCTGTCCCCTGTCCCCTGTCCCCTGTCCCCTGTCCTCTGTCTCTGTCCCCTGTCTCCTGTCCCCTGTCCCCTATCCCCCTATCCCTATCACCTGTCCCTGTCCCTTTCCACTGTCCCCTGTCCCCTGTCCCCAGTCCCCTGTCCCCTATCCCCTGTCCCTTATCCCCTGTCCCCTGTTCCCTGACCCCTGTCCTCTGTCCCCTGTCCCCAATCCCCTATCCCTGTCCCCTGTCCCCTGTCCCCTGTCCCCTGTCCCCTGTCCCTGTCCCCTGTCCCCTGTCCCCTGTCCCCTGTCCCCTGTCCTCTGTCCCCTGTCCCCTGTCCCTGTCTCTGTCCACTGTCCCCTGTTCCCTGTTCCCTGTTCCCTGTCCCTATTCCCGTCCCCTGTCCCCTGTCCCCTGTCCCCTATCCTCTGTCCCTTATCCCTTGTCCCTGTCCCCTGTCCCCTTTCCCCCTATCCCCCTATCCCCTATCCTCTGTCCCCTGTCCCTGTCTCTATCCTCTGTCCTCTGTTCCCTGTCCCCTGTCCCTTTTCCCCTGTCCCCTGACCCCTGTCGTCCCTGTCCCCTGTACCTGTCTGTCCCCTGTCCCCTGTCCCCTGTCCCTTTCCCCTGTCCCCTTTCCCCTGTCCCCTGTCCCCTGCCCCCGGTCCCCTGTCCACTGTCCCCTGTCCTCTGTCTCCTGTCCCCTGTCCACTGTCTTCTACCTCCTGTCCCCTGTCCTCTGTCTCCTGTCCCCTGTCCACTGTCCCTGCCCCATGCCCCTGTCCCTTTCCCCTGTCCCCTGTCCCCTGTCCCCTGTCCCCTGTCCCCTGTCCCCTGTCCCCTGTCTCTGTCCTCTGTCTCTGTCCCCTGTCCCCTGTCCCTTTTCCCCTGTCACATGTCCCTGTCCCCTGTCCCCTGTCCCCTGTCTCCTATCCCCTGTCCCCTGTTCCCTGTCCCCTGTCCCCTGTTCCCTGTTCCCTGTCCCCTGCCCCCTGTTCCCTGTCCCCTGTCCCCTGTCCCCTGTCCCCTGTCCCCTGTCCCCTGTCCCCTGTCCCCTGTCCCCTGTCCCCTGTCCCCTGTCCCCTGTCCCCTGTCCCCTGTCCTCTGTCCCTTGTCCCTTGTCCCCTGTCCTCTGTCCCCTGTCCCCTGTCCCCTCTCCCCTCTCCCCTCTCCCCTCTCCCCTCTCTCCTCTCTCCCCTGTCCCTTGTCCCTATCCCCTGTCCCCTGTCCCCTTGTCCCCTGTCACCTCTTCCTTGTCCCCTGTCACCTGTCCTCTGTCCCCGCTCCCCTATCCCCGGTCCCCTGTCTCCTGTCTTCTATCCCCTGTCCCTTGTCCCCCGTCTTCTTTCCCCTCTCCCCTCTCCCCTGTCCCCTGTCCCCTGTCCCCTGTCCCCTGTCCCCTGTCCCCTGTCCCCTGTCCCCTTTCCCCTGTCCCCTGTCCCCTGTCCCCTGTCCCCTGTCCCCTGTCCCCTGTCCCCTGTCCCCTGTCCCCTGTCCCCTGTCCCCTGTCCCCTGTCTCCTGTCCCCTGTCCCCTGTCCATTGTCCCTTGTCAATTATCCCCTGTCCCCTGTCCCCTGCCCCCTGTCCCCTGTCCCCTGTCCCCAGTCTCCTATCTCCTATCCCCTATCCCCTATCTCCTATCCCCTATCGCCTGTCCCCTGTCCCCTGTCCCCTGTCCTCTGTCTCCTGTCCCCTGTCCTTTGTCCTCTGTCCCCTGTCCCCTATCCCCTGTCCTCTGCCTCATGCCCTGTGCCCTGCCCCCTGTCCCCTGTCCCCTGTCCCCTTTCCCCTGTCCCCTGTCCCCTGTCCCCTGTCCCCTGTCCCCTGTCTCCTATCCCCTGTCCCCTGTCCCCTGTCCCCTGTCCCCTGTCCCCTGTCCCCTGTCCCCTGTCCCCTGTCCCCTATCTCCTATCCCCTGTCCCCGATCCCCTGCCCCCTCTCCCCTGGCCCCTGCCCGCTGTCCCCTGTCCCCTGTCCCCTGTCCCCTGTCCACTGTCCCCTGTCCCCTCTCCCCTGTCCCCTGTCCCCTGTCCCCTGTCCCCTGTCCCCTGTCCCCTGTCCCCTGTCCCCTGTCCCCTGTCCCCTGTCCCCTGTCCCCTGTCCCCTGTCCCCTGTCCCCTGTCCCCTGTCCCCTGTCCCTTGTCCCATGTCCCGTGTCCCCTGTTCCATGTTCCATGTCACCCTGTCCCTTGTCCCCTGTCCACAGTCCACGGTCCCCGGTCCCCTGCCCCCCGCCTGTTGTTCCCCGTCCCCCGTTCGTTGTCCTCTGATCCTTGTCCCATGTCCCGTCTGTTGTTCCCTTTCTCCCGTTCGTTGTCCCCTGTTCCTTGTCCCCTGCTCCCTGTCTCCAGGCCCCTGTGCCCTGTCATCTATCTCCTAGCCACCTTTCTCCTGTTCTGTGTACACTGTCCTATTTCCCCTATCCCCTATCCCCTTTCCCTCATCCCCTGTCCCCTGTCCCTTTGCCCCTGTCTCGTGTCACCTACTCCCTGCCCCATGACCTAGCTCCCCTGTCTCCTGTTTTCTTCTTCTGTCCCCTTCCCCATGTCCCCTGTTGTTTGCGGGTGGCTAATAATAATATAATTACAAGGGAAAATAGTGTATTTATTTGATTAACTAAAGCACTACAACAAAACGTACGTACACTTCTCAAGTAAATTAGAAACTGCGTTGTTTCTATATGCAGCCTTGTCCCTTGTCCCTTGTCCCTTGTCCCTTGTCCCTTGTCCCTTGTCCCCTGTCCCCTGTCCCCTGTCCCCTGTTCCCTTTTCCCTCTCCCCTATCCCCTGTCCCCTGTCCCATGTCCCCTGTCCCCTATCCCCTATCCCTTATCCCCTATCCCCTGTCCCCTATCCCCTATCCCCTATCCCCTATCCCCTGTCCCCTGTCCCCTGTCCCCTGTTCCCTGACCCCTGTCCCCTTTCCCCTATCCCCTGTCCGCTATCCGCTGTCCCCTGTCCGCTGTCCGCTGTCCGTTGTCCCCTGTCCCCTGTCCCCTGTCCCCTGTCCCCTGTCCTTTGTCCTCTGTCCCCTGTCCCCTATTCCCTGTCCCCTGCCCCATGCCCCCTGTCCCCTGTCCCCTGTCCCCTGTCCCCTGTGCCCTCTCCCTTGTCCCTTGTCCCCTGTCCCCTGTCCCCTGGCTCCTATTCCCTATCCCCAATCCCCTGTCCCCTGTCCCCTGTCTCTTGTCTCTGTTCCCTGTCCCCTGTCCTTGTTCCTGTCCTCTGTCCTCTATCCCCTGTCCTCTATCCCCTATCCCCTATCCCCTATCCCCTGTCCCCTGTCCCCTGTCCCCTGTTCCCTGACCCCTGTCCCTTTTCCCCTATCCCCTGTCCGCTGTCCGCTGTCCCCTATCCCTGTCCACTGTCCCCTGCCCTCTGTCTCCTGTCCCCTGTCCACTGTCCACTGTCTTCTACCTCCTGTCCCCTGTCCTCTGTCTCCTGTCCCCTGTCCACTGTCCACTGTCTTCTACCTCCTGTCCCCTGTTCCCTGTCTCCTGTCCCCTTTCCCTTATCCCCTGTCCCCTTTCCCCTGTCCCCTGTCCCCTGTCCCCTATCCCCTGTCCCCTGTCCCCTGTCCCCTGTCCCCTGCCCCCTGTCCCCTGTCCCCTGTCCCCTGTCCCCTGTCCCCTGTCCCCTGTTCCCTGTCCCCTGTCCCCTGTCCCCTGTCCCCTGTCCCCTGTTCCCTGTCCCCTGTCCCCTGTCCCCTGTCCCCTGTCCCCTGTCCCCTGTCCCCTGTCCCCTGTTCCCTGTTCCCTGTCCCCTGTCCCCTGTCCCCTGTCCCCTGTCCCCTGTCCCCTGTCCCCTGTCCCCTGTCCCCTGTCCCTTATCCCTTGTCCCCTGTCCCCTGTCCCCTTTCCCCCTATCCCCTTTACCCTGTCCCCTGTCCCCTGTCCCCTGTCCCCTGTCCCCTGTCCCCTGTCCCCTGTCCCCTGTCTCCTGTCCCCTGTCCCCAATCCCCCTATCCCCTATCACCTGTCCCCTGTTCCCTGTCCCCTGTCCCCTATCCCCCTAACCCCTATCACCTGTCCCTTGCCCCTTGTCCCTTGTCCCTTGTCCCTTGTCCCTTGTCCCTTGTCCCCTGTCCCCTATCCCCTATTCCCTATCCCCTATCCACTGTCCCCTGTCCCCTGTCCCCTATCCCCTATCCCCTATCCCCTATCCCCTTATCCCCTATCCCCTATCCCCTATCCCCTATCCCTTATCCCCTGTCCCCTGTCCCCTGTTCCTTGACCCCTGTCCCCTCTCCCCTCTCCCCTGTCCGCTGTCCCGTGTCCGTTGTCCGATGTCCGCTGTCCGTTGTGCCCTGTCCCGTGTCCCTTGTCCCCTGTCCCTTGTCCCCTGTCCCCTGTCCCCTGTCCCCTGTCCCCTGTCCCTTGTCCCCTGTCCCCTGTCCCCTGTCCCCTGTCCCCTGTCCCCTGTGCCCTGTGCCCTCTCCCTTGTCCCTTCTCCCTTGTCCCCTGTCCCCTATCTCCTATTCCCTATCCCCTGTCCCCTGTCCCCTGTCCCCTGTCCCCTGTCCCCTGTTCCCTATTCCCTATCCCCTATCCCCTGTCCCCTGTCCCATGTCCCCTGTCCCCTATCCCCTATCCCTTATCCCCTATCCCCTATCCCCTATCCCCTGTCGCCTGTTCCCTGACCCCTTTCCCCTTTCCCCTATCCCCTGTCCGCTGTCCGCTGTCCCCTGTCCGCTGTCCACTGTCCCCCGTCCCCTGTCCCCTGTCCCCTGTCCACTGTCCCCTGTCCCCTGTCCACTGTCCCCTGTCCCCTCTCCCCTGTCCCCTGTCCCCTGTCCCCTGTCCCCTGTCTTCTATCCCCTGTCCCGTGTTCCCTGTCGCCTGTCCCCTTTATCTTATCCCCTATCCCCTTTCCCCTGTCCCCTGTCCCCTGTCCCCTCTCCCCTGTCCCCTGTCCCCTGTCCCCTGTCCCCGGTCCCCGGTCCCCTGTCCCCTGTCCCCTGTCCCCTGTCCCCTGTTCCCTGTCCCCTGTCCCCTGTCCCCTGTCCCCTGTCCCCTGTCCCCTGTCCCCTGTCCCCTGTCCCCTGTCCCCTGTCCCCTGTTCCCTGTTCCCTGTTCCCTGTCCCCTATTCCCTGTCCCCTGTCCCCTGTCCCCTGTCCCCTGTCCCCGGTCCCCTGTCCCCTGTCCCCTGTCCCCTGTCCCCTGTCCCCTGTCCCCTATCCCTCTATCCCCTGTCCCCTGTCCCCTGTCCCCTGTCCCCTGTCCCCTGTCCCCTGTCCCCTGTCCCCTGTCCCCTGTCCCCTGTCCCCTGTCCCCTGTCCCCTGTCCCCTGTCCCCTGTCCCCTGTCCCTTGTCCCCTGTCCCCTGTCCCCTGTCCCCTGTCCCCTGTCCCCTGCCCTTTGTCCATTGCCCCCTGTTCCCTGTCCCATGTCTCCTGTCCCCTGTCCCCTGTCCCCTGTCCCCTGTCCCCTGTCCCCTGTACCCTGTCCCCTGTCCCCTGTCTCCTATCCCCTGTCCCCTGTCCCCTTTCCCCTATCCCCTGTCCCTTGTCCCTTGTCCCCTGTCTCCAATCCCCTGTCCCGTGTCCCCTGTCACCTGTTCCCTGTCCCCTGTCCCATGTTCACTGTCCCCTATCCCCTGTCTCCTATCCCCTGTCCCCTGTCCCCTGTCCCCTGTCCCCTGTCCCCTGTCCCCTGTCCCCTGTCCCCTGTCCTCTGTCCCTTGTCCCTTGTCCCATGTCCCCTCTCCTCTGTCCCCTGTCCCCTGTCCCCTGTCCCCTTTCCCCTGTCCTCTGTCCCCTGTCCCCTTTCCCCTCTCCCCTCTCCCCTCTCCCCTGTCCCTTGTCCCCTGTCCCCTGTCCCCTGTCCCCTGTCCCCTGTCCCCTGTCCCCTGTGCCCTGTGCCCTCTCCCTTGTCCCTTCTCCCCTTGTCCCCTGTCCCCTATCTCCTATTCCCTTTCCCTTGTCCCTTGTCCCCTGTCCCATTTCCCTTGTCCCCTGTCCCGTGTCCCCTGTCCCCTGTCCCCTGTCCCCTGTCCCCTGTCTCCTGTCCCCTGTCCCCTGTCCCCTATCCCCTATCCCCTATCCCCTATCCCCTAACCCCGATCCCCTTTCGCCTGTCCCCTGACCCCTGTCCCCTGTCCCCTATCCCCTGTCCCCTGTCCCCTGTCCCCTGTCCCCTGTCCCCTGTCCCCTGTCCCCTGTCCCCTGTCCCCTGTCCTCTGTCCCCTGTCCCCTGTCCCCTGTCCCCTGTCCCCTGTCCCCTGTCCCCTGTCCCCTGTCCCCTGTCCCCTGTCTTCTATCCCCCTGTCCCTTGTTCCCTGTCTCCTGTCCCCTTTCCCTTATCCCCTGTCCCCTTTCCCCTGTCCCCTGTCCCCTTTCCCCTGTCCCCTGTCCCCTGTCCCCTGTCCCCTGTCCTCTGTCCCCTGTCCCCTGTCCCCTGTCCCCTGTCCCCTGTCCCCTGTCCCCTGTCCCCTGTCCCCTGTCTCCTGTCCCCTTTTCCCAGGCCCCTGTCCCCTGTCCCCAGTCCCCTGTCCCTGTCTCTATCCACTGTCCTCTGTTCCCTGTCCCCTGTCCCCTGTCCACTGTTCCCTGTCCCCTGTCCCCTGTCCCCTGTCCCCTGTCCCCTGTCCCCAGTCCCCAGTCCCCATGTCTCCTGTCACCTGTCCTTTTTCCCCTGTCCCCTGTCTCCTGTCCCCTGTCCCCTGCCCCGTGTCCCCTGTCCCCTGTCCCCTGTCCCCTGTCCCCTGTCCCCTGTCCCCTGTCCCCTGTCCCCTGTCCCCTGTCCCCTGTCTCCTGTCCCCTGTCCCCTTTCCCCCTATCCCCTCTCCCCTGTCCCCTGTCCCTTGTCCCCTGTCCCCTGTCCCCTGTCCCCTGTCCCCTGCCCCGTGTTTCCTGTCCCCTGTCCCCTGTCCCCTGTCCCCTGTCCCCTGTCCCCTGTCCCCTGTCCCCTGTCCCCTGTCCCCTGTCCCCTGTCCCCTGTCCCCTATCTCCTGTCTCCTCCCTGTCCCCTGCCGCCTGTCCTCTGTCCCCTGTTCCCTGTCCCCTGTCCCCTGTCTCCTATCCCTGTCCCGTGTCCACTGTCTCCTGTTCCCTGTCCCCTGTCCCATGTTCACTGTCCCCTATCCCCCTGTCTCCTATCCCCTGTCCCCTGTCCCCTGTCCCCTGTCCCCTGTCCCCTGTCCCCTGTCCCCTGTCCCCTGTCCCCTGTCCCCTGTCCCCTGTCCCCTGTCCCCTGTCCCCTGTCTCCTATCCCCTGTCCCCTGTCCCCAGTCCCCTATCCCCTGTTCCCTGTCCCCTGTCCCCTGTCTCCAATCCCCTGTCCCGTGTCCCCTGTCCCCTGTTCCCTGTCCCTGTCCCATGTTCACTGTCCCCTGTCCCCTGTCTCCTATCCCCTGTCCCCTGTCCCCTGTCCCCTGTCCCCTGTCCCCTGTCCCCTGTCCCCTGTCCCCTGTCCTCTGTCCCTTGTCCCTTGTCCCCTGTCCCCTGTCCCCTGTCCCCTGTCCCCTGTCCCTCGTCCCCTGTCCCCTGTCCCCTGTCCCCTCTCCCCTCTCCCCTCTCCCCTGTCCCTTGTCCCCTGTTCCCTGTCCCCTGTCCCCTGTCCCCTGTCCCCTGTGCCCTGTGCCCTCTCCCTTGTCCCTTCTCCCTTGTCCCCTGTCCCCTATCTCCTGTCTCCTCCCTGTCCCCTGTCCCCTGTCCCCTGTCCCCTGTCCCCTGTCCCTTGTCCCCTGTCCCCTGTCCCCTGTCCCCTGTCTCCTGTCCCCTGTCCCCTGTCCCCTATCCCCTATCCCCTATCCCCTATCCCCTATCCCCTATCCCCTATCCCCTATCCCCTGTTCCCTGACCCCTGTCCCTTTTCCCCTATCCCTGTCCGCTGTCCGCTGTCCCCTGTCCGCTGTCCCCTGTCCCCTGTCCCCTGTCCCCTGTCCCCTGTCCACTGTCCCCTGTCGCCTGTCCGCTGTCCCCTGTCCCCTGTCCCCTGTCCCCTGTCCCCTGTCCCCAGTACCCTGTCTTCTATCCCCTGTCCCTTGTTCCCTATCTCCTGTCCCCTTTACCTTATCCCCTGTCCCCTTTCCCCTGTCCCCTGTCCCCTGTCCCCTATCCCCTGTCCCCTGTCCCCAGTACCCTGTCCTCTGCCCCCTGTCCGCTGTCCCCTGTCCCCTGTCCCCTGTCCCCTGTTCCCTGTCCCCTGTCCCCTGTCCCTTGTACCCTGTACCCTGTCCCCTGTCCCCTGTCCCCTGTCCCCTGTCCCCTGTTCCCTGTTCCCTGTCCCCTGTCCCCTATTCCCTGGCCCCTGTCCCCTGTCCCCCGTCCCCTGTCCCCTGTCCCCTGTCCCCTGTACCCTGTCCCTTATCCCTTGTACCCGGTCCCCTGTGCCCGTTCCCCCTTTCCCCTCTCCCCTGTCCCCTGTCCCCTGTCCCCCTGTCCCCTGTCCCCTGTCCCCTGTCCCCTGTCCCCTGTCCCCTGTCTCCTGTCCCCTGTCACCTATCCCCCTATCCCCTATCACCTGTCCCCTGTCCCTTGTCCCCTGGCCCCTGACCCCTGTCCCCTGTCCCCTGCCCCCTGCCCCCGGGCCCCGGTCCCCTGTCCCCTGTCCCCTGTCCCCTGTCCCCTGTCCCCTGTCCCCTGTCCCCTGTCCCCTGTCCCCTGTCCCCTGTCCCCTGTCCCCTGTCCCCTGTCCCCTGTCCCCTGTCCCCTGTCCCCTGTTCCCTGTACCCTGTCCCCTGTCTCCTATCCCCTGTCCCCTGTCCCCTGTCCCCTGTTCCCTGTCCCCTGCCCCCTGTTCCCTGTACCCTGTCCCCTGTCTCCTATCCCCTGTCCCCTGTCCCCTGTCCCCTGTCCCCTGTCCCCTGTCCCCTGTCCCCTGTCCCCTGTCCCGTGTCCCTTGTCCCTTGTCCCCTGTCCCCTGTCCTCTGTCCCCTGTCCCCTGTCCCCTGTCCCCTGTCCTCTGTCCCCTGTCCCCTGTCCCCTCTCCCCTCTCCCCTCTCCCCTGTCCCTTGTCCCCTGTCCCCTGTCCCCTGTCCCCTGTCCCCTGTCCCCTATCCCCTATCCCCTATCCCCTATCCCCTATCCCCTATCCCCTCTCCCCTATCCCCTATCCCCTATCCCCTGTCCCCTGTCTCCTGTCTTCTATCCCCTGTCCCTTGTCCCCCGTCTTCTTTCCCCTATCCCCTATCCCCTGTCCCCTGTCCCCTGTCCCCTGTCCCCTGTCCCCTGTCCCCTGTCCCCTGTCCCCTATCCCCTGTCCCCTGTCCCTTGTCCCCCCTCCCCTGTCCCCTGTCCCCTGTCCCCTGTCACCTGTCCCTTGTCCCTTGTCAATTATCCCCTGTCCCCTGTCCCCTGTCTCCTGTCCCCTGTCCCCTGTCCCTTGTTCCCTGTCCCCTTCTTCTATCCCCTGTCCCCTGTCCTCTGTCCCCAGTCCCCTGTCCCCTGTCCCCTGTCCCCTGTCCCCTGTCCCCTGTGCCCTGTGCCCAGTCCCCCGTCTTCTTTCCCCTATCCCCTATCCCCTGTCCCCTGTCCCTTGTTCCCTGTCTCCTGTCCCCTTTCCCTTATCCCCTGTCCCCTTTCCCCTGTCCCCTGTCCCCTATCCCCTGTCCCCTGCCCCCTGTCCCCTGTCCCCTGTCCCCTGTCCCCTGTCCCCTGTCCCCTGTCCCCTGTCCCCTGTCCCCTGTCCCCTGTCCCCTGTCCTCTGTTCCGTGTCCCCTGTCCCCTGTCCCCTGTCCCCTTTCCCCTGTCCCCTGTCCCCTGTCCCCTGTCCCCTGTCCCCTGTCCCCTGTCCCCTGTCCCCTGTCCCCTATTCTCTGTCCCCTGTCCCCTGTCCCCTGTCCCCTGTCCCCTATCCCCTGTCCCATATCCCTTGTCCCCTGTCCCTTGTCCCTTATCCCCCTATCCCCCTATCCCCTGTCCCCTGTCCCCTGTCCCCTGTTCCCTGTCCCCTTGTCCCCTGTCTCCTCTTCCTTGTCCCCTGTCACCTGTCCTCTGTCCCCTATCCCTTATCCCCCTATCCTCTATCCTCTGTCCCCTGTCCCCTGTCCCGTATCCCCTATCCCTTATCCCCTATCCTCTATCCCCTTATCCCCTGTCCCCTGTCCCCTGTTCCCCTGACCCCTATCCCCTTTCCCCTATCCCCTGTCCCCTGTCCCCTGTACCCTGTCCCCTGCCCCCTGTCCTCTGTCCCCTGTCCCCTGTCCCCTGTCCCCTGTCCCCTGTCCCCTGTCCCCTGTCCCCTGTCCCCTGTTCCCTGTCCCCTGTCCCCTGTCCCCTGTCCCCTGTCCCCTGTCCCCTGTCCCCTGTCCCCTGTCCCCTGTCCCCTGTCCCCTGTCCCCTGTCCCCTGTCCCCTGTCCCCTGTCCCCTATCGCCTCGCCCCTATCCGCGTTCCCCTCTCCCCTTTCCCCTCTCCCCTCTCCCCTATCCCCTATCCCCTGTCCCCTGTCCCATATCCCTTGTCCCCTGTCCCCTGTCCCTTATACCCCTATCCCCCTATCCCCTGTCCCCTGTCCCCTGTCCCCTGTCCCCTGTCCCCTGTCCCCTGTCCCCTGTCCCCTGTCCCCTGTCCCCTGTCCCCTGTCCCCCTATCCCCTATCACCTGTCCCCTGTCCCCCGTCCCCTCTCCCCTGTCCCCTGTCCCCTGTCCCCTGTCCCCTGTCCCCTGTCCCCTGTCCCCTGTCCCCTGTCCCCTGTCCCCTGTCCCCTGTCCCCTGTCCCCTGTCCCCTGTCCTTTGTCCTCTGTCCCCTGTCCCCTAGTCCCTGTCCCCTGCCCCATGCCCCCTGTCCCCTGTCCCCTCTCCCCTGTCCCCTGTCCCCTGTCCCCTGTCCCCTGTCCCCTGTCCCCTGTCCCCTGTCCCCTGTCCCCTGTCCCCTGTCCCCTGTCCCCGGTCCCCGGTCCCCTGTCCCCTTGTCCCTTGCCCCCTGTCCCCTGTCCCCTGTCTCCTATCCCCTGTCCCCTGTCCCCTGTCCCCTGTTCCCTGTCCCCTGTCCCCTGTTCCCTGTCCCCTGTCTCCTATCCCCTGTCCCCTGTCCCCTGTCCCCTGTCCCCAGTCCCTTCTCCCCTCTCCCCTGTGCCCTGTCCCCTGTACCTTGTATCCTGTCCCCTGTCCCTTGTCCCCTGTCCTCTGTCCCCTGTCCCCTGTCCCCTGTCCCCTGTCCCCTCTCCCCTCTCCCCTCTCCCCTGTCCCCTGTCCCCTGTCCCCTGTCCCCTGTCCCCTGTCCCCTGTCCCCTGTCCCCTGTCCCCTATCCCCTATCCCCTATCCCCTATCCCCTATCCCCTATCCCCTGTCCCCTGTCTCCTTTCTTCTATCCCCTGTCCCTTGTCCCCCGTCTTCTTTCCCCTATCCCCTATCCCCTGTCCCCTGTCCCATGTTCCCTGTCTCCTGTCTCCTGTCCCCTGTCCCCTGTCCCCTGTCCCCTGTCCCCTGTCCCCTGTCCCCTGTCCCCTGTGCGCTGTGCCCTGTCCCCTGTCCCCTGTCCCCTGTCCCCTGTCCCCTGTCTTCTATCCCCTGTCCCCTGTTCCCTGTCCCCTGTCCCCTGTCCCTTGTCTCCTGTCCCCTGCTCCCTGTCCCCTGTCCTCTGTCCCCTGTCCCCTGTCCCCTGTCCCCTGTCCTCTGTCCCCTGTCCCTTGTCCCCTGTCCCCTGTCCCCTGTCCCCTCTCCCCTCTCCCCTCTCCCCTGTCCCCTGTCCCCTGTCCCCTGTCCCCTGTCCCCTGTCCCCTATCCCCTATCCCCTATCCCCTATCCCCTATCCCCTATCCCCTATCCCCTGTCCCCTGTCCCCTGTCTTCTATCCCTTGTCCCTTGTCCCCCGTCTTCTTTCCCCTCTCCGCTGTCCGCTGTTCCCCTGTCCCCTGCCCCCTGTTCGCTGTCTCCTGTCTCCTGTCCCCTGTCCCCTGTCCCCTGTCCCATGTCACCTGTCCCCTGTCCCCTGTGACATGTCTTGTGTCATGTGTCCCCTGTCCCCTGTCCCCTGTCCCCTGTCCCCTGTCCCCTGTCCCCTGTCCCCTGTCCCCTGTCCCCTGTCCCCTGTCCCCTGTCCCCTGTCCCTTGTCCCATGTCCCGTGTCCCCTGTTCCATGTTCCATGTCACCCTGTCCCTTGTCCCCTGTCCACAGTCCACGGTCCCCGGTCCCCTGCCCCCCGCCTGTTGTTCTCCGTCCCCCGTTCGTTGTCCTCTGATCCTTGTCCCTTGTCCCGTCTGTTGTTCCCTTTCTCCCGTTCGTTGTCCCCTGTTCCTTGTCCCCTGCTCCCTGTCTCCAGGCCCCTGTGCCCTGTCATCTATCTCCTAGCCACCTTTCTCCTGTTCTGTGTACACTGTCCTATTTCCCCTATCCCCTATCCCCTTTCCCTCATCCCCTGTCCCCTGTCCCTTTGCCCCTGTCTCGTGTCACCTACCCCCTGCCCCATGACCTAGCTCCCCTGTCTCCTGTTTTCTTTCTTCTGTCCCCTTCCCCATGTCCCTTGTTGTTTGCGGGTGGCTAATAATAATATAATTACAAGGGAAAATAGTGTATTAATTTGATTAACTAAAGCACTACAACAAAACGTACGTACACTTCTCAAGTAAATTAGAAACTGCGTTGTTTCTATATGCAGCCTAAGTTGGCGGGAAGCATACACGACCACATGATTGCTTCACGAAATGGGCACATGAAAATTAAATCAATACAGTAATTTTAATAAATTAATATAAATCAATTTCATAGTATTTACATACAAAAGGGGAAAGCATGTGTTTCCCAATCTACTCACAAGTACAATTCAAGAGAAACCGTACAATGCCACAAGCACGTACGCACACCACAACATTGCTCGGCCACCATAAATCGGTGACCCCACCGAGCAAACGAAAAGAAGAAATGACCATACAAGACAAAGGTAAACCATATATAACACAGTCTACACACATTACAGCCTAATTACAAAAGTGTGGGAAAGAGTGATGACATGAGCACACCCAGATACATTAACATAACATATATAATTACATGACATAAGGACAATACATAGGAATACTTACAATGTATATATATATATATATATATATATATATACATATATATATGTATATATATATATATATATATATATATATATAAATAAATAAGAACTGTATATAAGTACAAGAAATACACAAAAGAACTGGCGCCAGTTAACATGAGACAAAAAGACAGCAATTGCCGGACGTCCGGGACATGACACTTAAAAGCTAAACAAAAGTTACACATAATACAAATCAATACACTCAGTAGATAAACAAGATATACACATTATACAAACAATACACTTAATAACTAAATAAGATGTACACATACAAATCAATACACTTAATAGAGAAACAAGATAAAAAATACAGGTCAAGACAAGCATGAAGAATAACATAAGCAATGCACGTACACAATTATGATAAAATAGGACCCCTTGAATGGAGATTATAATTGTGAAGGGTAGATACAGAAGACCTATTTTGTACAGTGAACCTTGGAGAAGGCCAGGTAAAGCAGGGATAGGCACTCTTGTCACCTTAAGCTTATCAACATGCACCATTTCGCTCAGTCCCTGGGAAGGATCAAAGACCCTGAACTTATTGGAATGCAACTTCCCAGTAACCAAAAGGGGAACTGTAAATTTACAATTAAGTTTAGATTGGCGGTCAGGCATGCTCTTATAAACATAATCACCAATACTATTGTTAACAGGCTTAGCCCGGATATGCTGCTGTTATAACATTTTGGCTTTGGAGACATCAAGTTGCTCTCTTACAGAAATATATGTATATATATATATATATATATATATATATATATATATATATATATATATATATATATATATATATATATATATATATATATATATCTATATTTATGTATTTATTTATGTATATATGTATATGCATATATATATATATATGTGTATATATATACATATATATGTGAATATATATATATATATATTATTTATATATATATATATGTATACATATATGTGTATGTATGTATATATATATATTATATATATATGTATACATATATGTGTATGTATGTATATATATATGTATAAACATACATATATATGTATATATATATACATATATATATATGTATATATATACAAATGTGTGATTACATGTTTCACCTGTAACATTACTACCACGATGGAGGCATTCTCTTCACTCAAGCTTCTTTTCCACCGTTACCCTGGGCTCAAGTCACTTTACAGACAATTTGAGTCGGCGTTGATCATCAGCAGGAAAAAGAAGAACCAAAAACTTTTTCTAACCGAGTGCTTGGCGGAACAGGTGTGCCCAAAGTCGTTTGGTTTTCACAAGCATAAACAATTGGGGTACAGTTTTCCGTCCTACATTAGTGATTTCCTGCTGGAACGAATTCAACTGACGTCCCTAGACATAGAGGATGCACATCTACGTTCACGCACGGCTTCTAGGAATCTTTTGCTCCTTTCCCCTCATGAAGGAGTGTTCCGGTTCTTTCAAAAATGTGCCTATCAACAAACCAATGACATCGGTGAACATCATAAAGGTATATTGTACAAAAAACTTACTAGGCTTTGTGATAACAGTGTATGGGCAAAGTATGCCATTTTAGACAATATTGTTAATCTTTCGAGTGTTGTTTTCACAAAATCACAATTAGAAGTCTTAGGCCTTGGATTGAATTTTGCCCTCAAACCAGAGAAGCATCATGCTTTGGACTTTCTCGTAGGTTTTGATAAGTTCCTAGCTACTAACAACTATGACAAAAAATATTATGTTTAAAAGGGGCTCTTCTGCAAGGCATTGCGGATTGTTTTAATAAGAGAAATGAGCTTCCCAGAAGATATCAAAATAGTTTGGAAGTAATCAGGAGCATGGATAACATTAATATTACGAAGGCAGACAAGGGTAGTAAAATAGTTATTCTTGGCCACGACAGTTACGTAGAGAAAGCCATGGCCCTTCTTAATGACACGGATACATATGAGAAACTTAGTAAAAATCCACTTAAAAACATGTCTGCCACTTTCAACAAGGAAGTTCGTAACATTACCAAAGTCGAAGAGGTTTTGAAACTCAAAGTGGTCAATTCCCAAGTTGCCTTATTTCTATGGCCTTCCAAAATTGCATAAATCTGATATTCCCCTCAGACCTATTATCTCCAACCGGGGATCTTGTACTAGCAAGCTTTCCAAATGGTTAGCAAACCTTTTATCCCCGTTTGTTGGGACTTTCTCCGATTCCCATTTAAAACACTCGGAGGATTTCATCACAAAATTAAAACAAGTGAATTTTTCCAGTAGAAAAATGCTTAGCCTGGATGTAATTTCTCTTTTCACACATGTCTGTATTGATGATGTTCTATCCTTCCTGAAAACCAAGCTGCAACCATTTCAGGACAAATTCCCACTCCCCGTTACAAAAATCATTGCGCTTATTCGCCTGTGTGTCACTTCAAATGTTTTTTCATTTCAGAATTCTTTTTTTAGACAAAAATTTGGTTGTAGCATGGGTTCAAATCTCTCTCCTGTACTGGCCAATCTGTACATGGAATACTTTGAGTCTGTTCTTCTGCCTACCATTAAACCCGTAGATATGGTTTGGTTTAGATACGTAGATGACATTTTCACTCTTTGGGATGAAAGTTGGGGTTCATTCGATAACTTCTTTGCTAATTTAAATTCGTTAGCCTCCAACATTAAGTTTAAAGTTGAATGGGAAGAACTAGGTAAGCTACCCTTTTTAGATGTCCTCATTGTTCGTGACGGAGACAAGCTTGCTTTTACCGTCTATAGAAAAGAAACCCATTCTGGTAGTTATCTTCATTTTTTCAGCAGTCACCCAGACAAAGTAAAAAGTAGCGTCGCTTCAGGACTATTCCTTCGAGCCCTTAGAATTTGCAGCCCCCAGTTTCTTGAAGGAGAACTAAACATCATAAAATCTCAACTTAATAAATTAGCTTACCCGGATTGGTTCTTGGTCAAAGCCCTCAGCCGAGCGAGATCCAATTTTTTCAACACCACCCCCACTTCCTCTAATAATTTTTCATTGGACAAGAGCTCTTTAATCGTTCCCTTTTCTGATTCATTCCTTCCTTCAACCAAGTTTCTTCCCAAAAACAAATTAAATTTGATTAATTATTACCCTAACACCATTAATAAAAAGGTGGTAAATGTCCACCAAAGGTTAAAAGAAGAGCAGAGCCAAGGGGTATATTCAATTCCATGTAAAGGTTGTAACTTAGTTTACATCGGACAGACTGGAAGGAATTTGAACACTAGGATAATAAAACATAAACGTTCCAATATATATGGGCAAGAGAGCTCAGCTGTGTTCCAACAGCAATTTAATCATTGTTTAGATTGGGACAAAGCTGAGCTTATTTATAAATCTAAGTGTGAGTTCAGGGGAAAAATGATAGAATCTACCATTATTGAATATCAGCCCAATATGAATATTTCAAAGGGGCAATGGTCCCCGGATATAATGTCCGGACTTTTCATCTCTAACTTACTAAAAACACATTTACCTCCTGACCTCACAAACGGCGCGAGTCGAGGGTAGCGACCTCATCCCATGCCCCCCCTTCTTATGTCAAGGTTGCTACTTAAGTAACACACTCTATCTCTGATTTGTATCTACTGAAGAGGATTGCAGTTTTGCAATCGAAATATATAGATTCCCCGTTTCCAGTCTTTTCTAATCCAACAGTTGTTTCTACGTGATTGACAAATGTGTGATTACATTTTTCACCTGTAATATATATGTATGTATGTATGTATGTATGTATGTATGTATGTATGTATGTATGTATGTATGTATGTATGTATGTATGTATGTATGTGCGTGTGTGTGTGTGTGTGTGTGTGTGTGTGTGTGTGTGTGTGTGTGTGTGTGTGT
>NC_134789.1:27609110-27624110 GCF_046742065.1 Oratosquilla oratoria
ACGCACACACGCACGCACGCACACGCACACACACACACACACACACACACACACACACACACACACACACACACACACACACACACACACACACACACACACACACACACACACACACGACTCGATATTTTAATTCCAAAGCCTAACAGTACTTTCAGGTTAGTAGTTGACTACCGGAAGGTAAATGAGAAAACTGAGGCTGATGCTTACCCCTTACCTCGGATTGATGATATCATAGATAACTGAGGGACAGCTAACTATCTAACAAAATTGAACTTCTTACCTGGGTTCTACCAAATAAGCCTCCACCCTGATGTGAAGGAAATTTCCGCCTTCGTGACCCCTAACGGTTTATACCATTTCAATGTAATGCTGTTTGGCTTAAGAAACTCGCCTGCAACCTATCAACATTTCATAAACACTCTTATTACAGGTTTGCCAGGAGTAAGGAGTTACCTAGATGATATAATCATCTACAGTAACTCGTGGGAAGATCATTTAACCCAACTTTATACTTTCCTCAGCAGAGCTGATCAAGCTCGCCTCACCTTGAACTTGGCCAAGAGTGAGTTTGGACAAACCCAGGTGTCTTATTTGGGACATGCAGTCGGCAGCTCTATGATTCGCCCCCTTGATCTCAAAATTATGGCCATTACCAACCTACCTACACCCACTAACCGCAGAGAAGTAAGAAGAATATTAGGTATGTTTGGTTATCATCGACGTTATTGCAAAAATTTTGCAGAGATAGCTGAGCCCCTGACCAATCTTCTGAGAAAGGATCAACGATTCCAGTGGACCCCGACGTGCGATCAGGCCTTTGCGTATCTAAAATTCATATTAGCATAGTCCTGTGCTGATAACCCCAGACTATACTCTCCCCTTTCATCTCTATACAGATGCGAGCGAAGTAAGAATAGGTGCTGCTCTACTACAAAAACGAGACGGGACCATACGTGCAATGGCGTACTTCAGCCGGAAGCTGAATCCGGCGCAGTGCCATTACTCCACTATTGAGAACGAATGCTTGGCCCTCGTAGAAGCTATCCGGCACTTCGAATCCATCACCGGAGGTCACTTCGAGATACATTTCCACACGGACCATAATCCACTGATGTATCTCCATCGAATGGCAAATTCGAACCAGAGACCCACCAGGTGGAGCCTAGAACTTCGGTCTTACTTCTTTCATCATGTGAAGGGAGTTAAGAACATAATGGCCGACACTCTCTCCCATGCGTGTCTCTAGAGGAGGGAGGAGTCACGACTATGGACCCGTCTAATGACAAGACTTAATATTTACATATATATTATACATGTGCACGTGTGTACTAATGTAGACATTGGCGAGATGCGAAAATATGCCGGCTTTCCCACGATCTTTCTCATGCGAGCACCTCGCTGCAACCGTCAGGCCGGCGTACGAAGGTATCAAAATTAGTACTGCTACCTTTATATACGTAATTGTTTCTTCTTTTCCTTTGTCAACGTGATTTATTCAATTTATAAGGATTCATGTATGTGTATTATCTTTTGGTTCTGTCTTGTCAATCTTAGGAACTGATTAACGTAATATTGGGAAATCTAATTTTCTTGGGTTTTGTATCCGCCCGCTAATAGTGTGGGAAACAAGATTTTGTCATCTGTGCGCCTGCTTCTGCGGCACGCACGAACTTACATAAATGCGAGGGAACGGAGATTTTGGCAATAGCGTATTCCGGCCCCTTTCCACGTATCTATTAATGTTATTTTTTTATATAGATAAAAACTTTAAGTTTTTTCTTGTAACTAAGAATGACAAGGTAACATTATTATATATTATTTGTATACCCCACTTTGTAAAGAATATGTCCTTGGATATATTCTGAATATTTGATGTTCATTGCCTCTGGCGACATCTGGGAGCTCTTTCGTTGGCTCTCCGGGAAATTATATATATAACTTCCGTAACTGTCTTCGTTGCTCCGTTCTTTCACGGAGTCCCCCTCTTATACTTAAAATTTTCATCTTAGCTGGACTTTGAATTCTTGTTGAAAGTAAATATATTTCTTCTCGACTTTGAATATTTACGTATGTCTCGTAGGACCTTGAATTCTTTTCGCAAGTCGATATATTTTTCGTCTTTGAATATTTACGTATGTCTTGTAGGATTCTGTACTCTTTTTGTTAAGTCAATAAATTTCTCGACTTTGAATATTTACGTATGTCCTGGCAATTTTAGCCGTTTATATTCTACAGGACTCATTGACTTGTTCTATTATTATTTATTTTGGCAAAACATTTGAATTTTCATAACTTTGTGCTCGCTTGGCGACCTCTATCTTTCGATCTTGTTTATTTTTGAGAAAGAAATAATTACTTAATCTTTTTAGTAACACTCAGACTTTTATGAATCTGGCTCTTCCTCCCTAGTCGTCACAATATATATATATATATATATATATATATATATATATATATATATATGTATATATATATATATATTTATATATATATATATATATATATGTATATATATATATATATATTGTCACGAATAGGGAGAAATAGCCAGGTTCATAAAACTCTGGATGCTATTAAAAAAAGTAATTCTTATTTCCTTCTCAAAAAAAAAACAAGATCGAAAGATAGAGGTCGTCATGCGAGCACAATAGTACAAAAATCACATACATAGAAATTACTACATATGCACACAATATCAAATGCTTTGCCAAAATATTTCAAATATATATAAGAAGTATAAGGTAGAACACGAGAGGCTAAAGTCGTCAGGACATATCACATGTGAATCAATATTCAAAGTCGAGAAATCTAACGTCTTGAAAACAACATTTCTAAGTCCTACACAGAGGAAAAGTTTAGGTATGAGTCCAGCAAAGAAATGGGTTACAGAGGGACTCCGCAAAAAGACGGAGCCCCTTTTGACGGTTACGAAAGACATATATATAACTTCTTGGCGAGCCAACGAAAGAGCTGCCAAATGTCGCCAGAGGCAATGAACATCAAAGTTTTAGAATATATCCCTAGACATATCCTTTACAAAATGGGGCATATAAATAATAAACAATAATGTTACCTTGTCAATCTTAGTTACAAGAAGAAACTTAAAGTTTTTGTGAAGACAAAATAGACATAAATAGATACGAAGAAAGGGGCCGAAATACGCTATTACCAAAAACTTTGTTCCCACACATTTATTGTGTGGGTTCGACGCGCCACGAGAAGCAGGCGCACAGGTGACAAATAATCATAATTCTCACACAATTAGTGGGCTGATACGAAAACCAAGATTTTTTTTTTTTTTAATATTACATTAATCAGTTTTCAAGATTGACAAGACAGATTCAAAAGATAATACATATACATAAATCCTTACATAATGAAATAATTACATTGACCAAAGCAAAAGAGGAAATTAATGCGTATATAAAGGAAACAATACTAGTTTTGACACCTTTGTAAGCCGGCCTGGCTAGTCGTGGGGAAGCCGGCACACTTTCGCACCTCGCTAATGTACACATGAGTACACACGCGAACACGTATAATATATACGTAAATATTAAGTTTTCATGTTAGATAGGTCCATAATCGTAACTCCTCCCTCCTCTAGAGACACGCTACGGGAGATCATGTCGGCTAAGATGTTCTTAACTCCCTTCACGTGATGGAAAGAGATGGGTTGTGACGGAAGTTCTACGCTCCACCTGGGTCTCTGGTTCGAATTTGCCATTCGATGTAGATACACCAATGGATTATGGTCCGTTTTTCATTTCTCTGGAGTTTTAATGATGTAGTTATTCTACTTGCCTTTTCAATAATAGTATAAGGCTCTTGGTACTCGGCCATATGGGGCTCACCTGGTACTGGGAGGTAGACCAGTGCTTGGTCTCCTGGAGAAAAACTACGTGGTTTAGCTTTGCGATCATATTTTACTTTCATTACCTTCTGAGAATTTTCCAGATTCTTTCTAGCAATCTTCCAGGCAATTACCAGTTTTTCTAGGATTTGTGAGAGATATTGAAGCGACGGAACTTGGACTTCTTCTTCCACCCACTTCTCTTTTACCATCTTGAGGGGACCACGAACTTCATGTCCGGAAAGAGAACTAGCTGGGCTACATCCTAAGCTGTCTTGAACAGCGGTCCTATCAGCAAACAATAGGAAGGGAAGGCCTTCTTCCCAATCATTCTTCTGTTCTTGTAGAAATTTGCGGATCATATTTTTCAAGGCGCCGTGGAATATTTCCAAGACGCCCTGGGACTGAGAATTATAAGGTGAGAAGGTGGTGTGAATTACACCCAAATCATACAATATTTCCTTAAAAGTTTTAAACAGGAAATTACTTCCTTGATCGTTTTGGATCTCATCAGGGAAACCTACTAATAAAATATAATTCAATAGTGAACGGATAACAGTTTTAGCCTTAATATCTTTGAGGGGAATAGTCTTGGGAAACCTGGTTGCTGAACACAATGGTGAGAATCTATTTGAAGCCTTTCTTAGTTGGTGGAAGGGGTCCCACAACATCTATCAAAATTTTAGAAAAGGGCTCTCATGTGGCGGAAATGGGGTGTAAAGGAGCTACAGGAATAGGTTTGTTACTTTTTCCTACCAACTTGCATGTGGGGCAAGCACGACAATACTCAGTGACATCTTTGACTATTGTAGGCCAATGAAAATGAGCACCTACTCTTTTTAGGGACTCTCTGACACCTAGGTGTCCTGATAAAGCGCAAGAGTGGGCCAAATCTAAGACTCTCTCTCTGTAGGAAGTAGGGACAACAATTTGGTGTATTTCTTCCCAGGTTTGGTTAGCTGGGATAGCTGCTGGGCGGAATTTACGCATTAACACACCTTTACGAATATAATGACCTCTGTCAACGTCATTAACTTCTGCCTCAGTGGCAGCTTATTCGAAAAGCGGGACAAGAGTCTCATCTGTCCCTCTAACAAATTTTCTCTAGTTAAAGGGAGAGGATTTGTACTGGTTAATGTCTCTGACTCTGTGGAACATAAGTATAATAAATTAAAAGAGTATTTAAGTTGAGGATTAGTAAGAGTGAGCCAGTATGAGACTTTGTTTGGCTGCTGTATCTCTAAGAATGGACACTTGTATATAAGTATCATGTTCTGTCGTGGATATTGTTCCAATAGAAATAAATGGGAGGAAACATGGATCTACGTCATTTTTATAACCATATGGGGGGCTCGCATTACTAGACAAGACTGGAAGTTTGGAAGTTAGTTCTAAGAGCGTGGCTTTGAGAGGACTAGCGGGTTTTTCTTAGGACAGACTATCAGAAGCACTATTAGTGTTGTGAGTCAGTGTTGTTCTTTGGTTAGGCTGCATGGATTTACCTTTTTTCTTGTAACAGGTAGAGACTGTATGTCCATATCTGTTACACCAAGTCCAATGTCTGTCTTGGTAGTTTGGGAAAGTCTTGTAAGGGTTAGTGCGAGGAATATCAGGTTTTGTACTCTGAGAAGGTGTACTCTTAGTATTTGTGTTATAAGCAGTCCTCTTATGGTTATCTGTTTCTGCTGTTTTGTATTTCTTGAAGTGAGTAAGGGCATACTTTTCTGCTAATATAGCAGCTTTAGACAAACAGTTCAGTTTTTGTACTTCTAGATAAACCCTAAGGTCTGAGTCTAGTTGGGATTTAAACTGTTCCACTAAGATTAACTCTCTAAATTTCTCCAGAGAAACAACTTCACTAGCCGAGCACCATTGATCTAGGAGGCGTTCGTGCATTGCGGCAAACTCTACAAAAGTTACATGAGGTAATTTCTTAAAGTTTCGGTATTTTAACCTATATGACTCTGGGACCAACTCATACTCCTTTAGGACCCGAATTTTAACACTTTCGTACGAGTTTTCACTCAGGGAAAGAGATGAATATACCTGTTGGTCCTTTCCTATGAACCGAGACTGCATTAACATAGTCCAGTATTCTCGTGGGATTTTGAGTTGAGTAGCAATTTTTTCAAATTGCACAAAGAAAGTCGCCGGCTCTTTTTCCGAAATATGGGGAACTAATTTAATGCATTTAGTGACATCAAAATCTCTGGGTGAAAAAGAACTATTTCCAGACCTCAACCCTGCCCTACCTAATTCAATTTCAGCCAATCTAATTTTCGTCTCCTCTTCCTTAGCTTTCATCTCCAAGTCCATTCTGAGCTTCCGCTCTTCACTTTGCAAATCCAACTCCCTAAGCCTTGATCTCAGTTCTGATTCCCCTGATCTAGGGGGACGGGTATATAGAATAGCCTCTGGGAGTAAACAATTCCTCTCAATTAACTGGGACACTAATGCTCTAAGTATATCTGCCTTATTACTATCTGTACTCAAATCCAGTTCTAGGCTATCTCCTATCTCTAGCAACTGTGAAACGTCTGCACCTACTAGGACCCTAATGTCTCGTGATTCAAAGAAATCTCGGAGGTTAAACTCTATCTTACCGGAATTGAAGGTTGAATCAGTTGGCTTCCTTCTATCCTTCGATCCTGGAAAGGTCGCCACTTTTTTCCTCCTCCCTGTGACGACTAGGAAGGAAGAGCCAGGTTCATAAGACCCTGGGTGTTATTAAGAAAATAAGTAATAATTATTTCCTCCTCAAAAATAAACAAGATCGAAAGATAGAGGACGCCAAGCGAGCACAATAGTATAAAAATCCTATACATAGAAATTACTATATATGCACACAATATCAAATGCTTTGCCAAAATAGTTCAAACATATATAAATAGTATAAGGTAGAACACGAGAGGCTAAAGTCGTCAGGACATATCACATGTGAATCAATATTCAAAGTCGAGAAATCTAACGTCTTGAAAACAAAATTTCTAAGTCCTACAAAGAGGAAAAGTTTAGGTATAAGGCCAGCAAAGAAATAGGTTAAAGAGAGACTCCGCAAAAAGACGGAGTCCCTTTTGACGGTTACGAAAGACATATATATACCTTCCTGGCGAGCCAACGAAAGAGCTGCCAAATGTCGCCAGAGGCAATGAACATCAAAGATTTATTATATATCTATGGGCATCTTTACAAAATGGGGCATACAAATAATAAACAATAATGTTACCTTGTCAATCTTAGTTACAATAAGAAAATTATAGTTTTTTTCATGAAGACAAAATAGACATTAATAGATATGTGTAAAAAGCCGGAATACGCTATTGCCAAAACTTCCATTCCCACGCATTTATTGTGTGGGTTCGCCGTGCCGCGATAAGCAGGCGCACAGTTGACAAATAATCATGTTTCCCACACAATTAGCGGGCTGATACAAAACTCAAGAAAATTACTTTTTTCCAATATTACGCTAATCAGTTCCCTAGATTGACAAGACAGATCCAAAAGATAATACACATAGATAAATCCTTACATATTGAAATAATCAAATTGACTAAAACAAAAGAGGAAATAAATACCTATATAAAGGTAACAATACTAATTTTGACAGATTGGAAAAAGTACAACGGCGAGCCACAAAACTGATTCCAAATATAAAAAATAAATCATACGAAAATCGACTAAAACATATGAATTAGTTGTCCTTAAAAAAGTGTAGACTCAGAGGGTGACATGATACAGATTTCTAAGATTCTAAAGGGAATTGACAACATCAGAAGTGAATTTTTTTTTTTCAAACGGAATGAGAATCAGACATGAAAGAATGGTCTCAAACTATCGAGAAATAGATTTAATTTGGAAGTAGGTAGAAACAACTTCGCCAACCGTATAGTTAATGAATGGAATAAAAATTCCTGCAGAGGCAGTAGAATGTAGTTCAGTTCGAAGCTTTAAGAATCATTTAGATAAACAGCTAAGCAAGAATATGTAATAACTATAATTTATTTAATAGTATTTGTATATTTGTTTTTTTATAATTTTTACATTAGTATATTATAATTTGTTTGATTATTATTTATTATTAGTTATATGTCAATTTGATATTATTTACTCTTTACCTGTTTGTTTATTATTTAACAATACCTATGCATTTATCTATGTATTTTATTTATCATTTACATTATCATAGTTTTTATTTATTCATTTATTTGTTTATCAATTATTATGATTTTTTCCGTATCCGACCTAGATATGGACCATAAGGTCTCCTGTCGGCATGCTTTGCGGTTGCAAGCGTAGGCGCGGCGAGAGGCTGGTCGTGGGAAAGCCGGCACACTTTCGCAATATGCTGAAGTACACATGAGTACACACGCGTACACTTTACCATATACGTAAATATCAAGTCTTGACGTTAGACGGGTCCATAGTCGTATATATATATATATATATATATATATATATATATATACATATATATATATATATAATATATATATGTGTGTATATGTATACACATATATACATATATATATATATACATATGTGTGTATAGACATATATACATATATATATATATATATATATGTGTGTGTGTGTGTGTGTGTGTGTGTGTGTGTGTGTGTGTGTGTGTGTGTGTGTGTGTGTTTGTGTGTGTGTGTGTGTGTGTGTGTGTGTGTGTGTGTGTGTGTGTGTGTGTGTGTGTGTGTGTGTGTGTGTGTATGTGTGCTTGTGTTTGTGTGTGTGTTTGTGTGTATGCATGTATGTATGTATGTATGTATGTATGTATGTATGTATGTATGTATGTATGTATGTATGTATGTATGTATGTATGTATGTATGTATGTATGTATGTATGTATGTATGTATGTCAATCAATCACTAAATCAATCACTAAATCAATCAATCAAATCAGTCATTCTGAGTCCACTGCTGAACAAAGGCCTCTTTCATAGCATTCTATGATTCACAAGATCACGCCAACCTATGCCACGTCACGACTGCAAACTTCTCTATCTCTTCTCTCCATCTTTTATCTGGTCTCCTTTTTCCACGCTCGCTATCTCGCGGCGTCCACTCAATAACACACTTGCTCCATCGCTCATCAGTCGTTCGTGCTAACTCACCTGCTCAATTCCACTTCTTTTCTTTTACCGCCTCCACAATATCTTTCACTCTTGTCTGCTCTCTCACCCAACTTGCTCTCTTTCTGTCTCTCAGCCTTAGTCACATAATTTATTTCTCCATTCAATGCATTGATTGTAAACTTTACGTTTCAAATATAAAGACAGAGCTTCTCAGGATTTTATTATACTTACCAAACACTTTCCAACCAATACGGTTTTTTATTTCATTATAATAATCTATGATAACTTTCACCATCTGACCTACATAATTACACAGTACTCTTCAACTTCTTTAAGAATCTCACCTTTCTCGATCTTTATTATTATTTTTTTTTTTATGTAGTCCAATTACAGCGGCACGTTTCGCAATATCGTTTCTAGTACCCTTATGATATGTTATTTTGCGCCCTACATGCGTAACGACTTTAGTAATGATATTTGTTCTACCGAGTCAAAGGCCTTCTCGTAATCTACAAAAGCTGAACATAGAGCCATATTGTATTGTGTTCTGTCTTTTTCTCGATTAGTTAGTTACCTAATCAAAAGAAGAAGGACTATGCAGATTAAAAGCAGGAGAGACAAAATAGATAGAGTAGAACTAAACAAGCTTATCAACAAAAGGCAGAGATCAGAGAAAAGAAAGGTAAACATGGATAAAATAGAGGAAACTACTCGGAAATGTAAAAGTATTAAAGAGACCGAACGCAGAAATTTTTTAGGAAGACAGTAAATGATATGTTTGAAAGATAGAAATGGAGAGATCATTAAATACAGAGACAGAATGTTAAAAAGAATACAAGAATTTTACCTAGAGCCTTACTTGTCTAAGACCGTAGTTGAGTCAGTAAATTAATTTGTAGAGGTTAGTACAGTACAAGAAATTACAAAGGAAGATACAGAGTTTGGTCTAAATACATAAAACGAGGAAAAGAATCTGAGAAAGATGATATATCGATAGATCATTTGATAGACGCAGGGAAAGAAGTTCATATTAAGTTAGCTCAGTTGTACACCCAGTGCTTACGTTAAAAATGCATTCCTGAATCCTGGTGCAACGCTGTAGTAATTTAGCTTCATAGAAAAGGAGACTAGAAAGATCTTAGTAACTACCGACCGTTTAGCTTGTTACTAAATGTATATGTCCTCCAAGATCATTACAAATAGACTAAGTCAAGTTTTAGATGGAAACCAACCGAGAGAACAGCCAGGAATTAGAAGCGAATATTCGATTCTATATAATTTGCAGGCGATATATATGTATATATATATATATATATATATATATATATATATATATATGTATATACGCACGCACACACACACACACGCACACACATACATACACACACACACACACACACACACACACACACAAGGACAGACGTCCCCCAAATCAGGCTCGCCCAAAGTGGCTCGACAAAGAAACTGAAATAAGTATTGCTAAAAAGAGACAGGCTTATAAGAAATATAAGTGCTCGGGTGCATCTAATGACTATGAAAGTTATGTATCAATACAGAGAGATTTAAAAAAGACAATAAGAAAAAGAAAACGACAATACGAAATGAACATCGCTGATAAATCCAAAGAGAATCCCAAAGAATTCTATAGTTACATTAGAGATAAAAAGATTGTTAGGAATCACATTGGTCCACTATTATCTGCTGACGGTCAACTTGAATATTCAAATGAAGGAATGTGTAATATCTTGAACAATTATTTTAGCTCGGTATTTGTAAACGAAACACCTCAAAGTGAACTCCAAACTGAAATATGTGAAAAGTCTAGGGTAAACTTACTCACCACGGTCAATATAACAAAAGAAAAAATTAAAAGGTGTATAGATAAACTCAAAGTTAATCAAACACCAGGGCCTGACGGTTGGCATCCAAGAATCTTAAAGGAAATGAAAAATGAGATTGTTGTTCCATTAGAAATTATTTTCAAGAAATCCATCATATCCGGAGGTGTCCCAAGAGAATGGACGCTAGCTAACGTTACTCCCATATTCAAAAAAGGTGACAAAAAGAAGCCAAATAACTATAGGCCTATAAGCTTGACTTCAATCGTAGGAAAAATAATGAAAACTATCATCAGAGATGCTATCGAATATCATTTAGAAAGTAACAGTTTCATTAATGATAGCCAGCATGGTTTCAGACGGAAACGTTCTTGCGTGACTAACTTACTCGAATTCTACAACACAGTTATCTCGAAATATGACAAAAGAAACAATATAGATTTGATATATATAGACTTTGCAAAAACTTTTGATACCGTCCCACACAAAAGACTACTTACTAAATTAGCTTTACATGGAATAAGTGGTAGCCTATTAAGTTGGACTAGTAATTGGTTGAATGGTCGAAAACAGAGAGTTGTTTTAAATGGAAAAACTTCTAGATGGAAAAATGTTACAAGTGGAGTTCCTCAGGGTTCCGTTCTTGGGCCACTTCTATTCATAGTATGTATAAATGACATAGACCATGCACTAAAATCTATTGTTTCCAAATTTGCTGATGATAGAAAACTGTGCGGAATGGCAAATGATCACTTAAACCAATTAGATATTCAAGAAGATTTAGATGAATTACAGCAATGGTCTGAAAAGTGGCTAATGAAATTTAATACAAGTAAATGCAAGGTAATGCACATAGGTAAAAATAACAGTAAGTACGATTACAAGTTATTTGGAAATTCGTTAACAAAAGTGGATAGTGAAAAAGCTCTCGGCGTAATTATCAGTAACGACCTCAAATCATCTAAGCAGTGTATTTCAGCCTCTGAGAAAGCAAGTAAGATTCTAGGACTGATTGTGCGATCTTTTGATTTCAAAAGTCCATCACTCCTTAACAAGCTATATAAGTCGTTACTTCGTCCACATTTGGAATATGTTGTTTCCGTATGGTCACCGAATCTCATTAAAGATATTGACAGACTGGAAAAAGTACAACGGCGAGCCTCAAAACTGATTCCAAATATAAAAAATAAATCATACGAAAATCGACTAAAACATATGAATCTGTTTTCCCTAAAAAAGTGTAGACTCAGAGGTGACTTGATACAGGTATTTAAAATTCTAAAGGGAATTGACAACATCAAAAGTGACCAAATTTTCACATTGAATGAGAATCAGACAAGAAACAATGGTCTCAAACTGTCCGGAAATAGATTCAATTTGGAAGTAGGTAGAAACAACTTTGTCAACCGTGTAGTTAATGAATGGAATAAACTTCCTGCACAGGTAGTGCAATGTAGTTCAGTTCGAAGCTTTAAGAATCATTTAGATAAACACCTAAGCAAGATGCTGTAATGATTATAATTCATTTTACATTATTTGTTTTTGTTTTGTTATCATTTGTCTGTTTGATTTTCATTCATTATTAGTTATATATCAATCTATTATTATTTACTATTTACCTGTTTGTTTATTATTTAACTATACCCATGCATTCATTTATGTATTTTATTTATTATTTACATTATTATATTTTTTATTTTTTATTTTATTATTATTTTTTTCGCATCCGACCTAGATGGACCAAAAGGTCTCCTGTCAGCATGCTCAGCCTTTGTAATCCTTTGTAATGAATATATATATATATATATATATATATATATATATATGTGTGTGTGTGTGTGTGTGTGTGTGTGTGTGTGTGTGTGTGTGTGTGTGTGTGTGTGTGTGTGAGTGTGTGTGTGTGTGTGTGTGTGTGTGTGTGTGTGTGTGTGTGTGTGTGTGTGTGTGTGTGTGTGTGTGTGTGTGTGTGTGTGTGTGTCTAACAACCACAATACACTTTAATTCTAAGCTATCAACATCGGGAGACCCGATGGACGCTAACATGCAGAAATTGAAATGTTGTGCTACCAAGGTCTCGAACCCGGCTAGCGCATGACAAGTGCTGTAGTGACTTACCGATTACGCTATCAAGAGATATGGCGTAATCGGTAAGTCACCACAGCACTTGTCATGCGCTAGTCGGGTTCGAGTCCTTGGCAGTACCATATTTCAATTTATGCATCTTAGCCTACATCGGATCTCCCGATGTTGATGGCTTAGAATTAAAGTGTATTGTGGTTATTAAAATGCATCTCTAATCACTGGGACCCATTCAGCGTTGCTCAGCCAGAGGCGATTGAGATGGCTCGGTCATGTTAGACGAATGGACGATGGCCGAATACCGAAGAGCGTGCTGTATGGGGAGCTTGCCACTGGCTCCAGACCTGCAGGAAGGCCCATCCTCCGCTACAAGGACGTTCTCAAACGTGATCTGAAGGCAGGCGACATTAACCCAGCAAGCTGGGAGGCAGTGGCCGCTGACCGCAGCAGTTGGAGACACGTTGTCAAGGCAGGCATTCAAACTAGCGAGAAGAGGAGAGAGGACCAGTGGGATGAGAAAAGAGAGCGCAGACGGCAGAGGCTAGCAGCAGCCCCCACACAGCCAGGCGCGGACTTTACCTGTGACAACTGTAATAGAGCCTGCCGCTCCAGAATTGGACTCTACAGCCACAGCAGGCGTTGTAACTCAACCATAAACTGAAAAAAAACGCGACCTCCATTGTCTCCCGAGACAGACGGATGCCAACAATATATATGCATACATATATATGCATACATATATGTATATATATATTATATATATATATACAATTATGAGTGTGTGTGTGTGTGCGTGTATGTGTGTATATACGTGTGTGATTCACCATGGTCATGGATCACTTGTTGGACTCGTGATCGACAGCTATTTCCTTCCCGAAAGAGAGCACATAGCTCATATGACTGATCTATGGGTAATGCTGTGACCTTACACGCACACCACACTCAACTCTCCGCCCACGAGAGTTGGGGTAACGACTCACAGCACAGCGATTCTGAAATAATTTCACCACTGAGGGGTTTCGAACACAGACCGCCGTAGTGGCGACCGCGAACGCTACCACTGTACCATCGAGTTGTGTGTGTGTGTGTGTGTGTGTGTGTGTGTGTGTGTGTGTGTGTGTGTGTGTGTGTGTGTGTGTGTGTGTGTGTGTGTGTGTGTGTGTGTGTGTGTGTGTGTGTGTGTGTGTGTGTGTGTGTATGTGTGTGTGTGTGTGTGTGTGTGTGTGTGTGTGTGTGTGTGTGTGTGTGTGTGTGTGTGTGTGTGTGTGTGTGTGTGTGTGTGTGTGTGTGTGTGTGTGTGTGTGTACTTCTGTTGCTAATTAATCTAGTTTTACTATCAATGATTTGAAAAAAATGTCATACATTTTGTTCATGCAAAAGAATCGATCGTTTTGAAAATTAAAATAATGTGTAACATAAAAAAAGTTAGAAGTGTTTGTTTCGATACAAAATACATAGGATTTCTGTGTACTACCGGGAAAACAAATTATATTATTTTTCTGAAATAATTCGTAATAATTCATTTTCTGTAAAAACATGTCTAATAAATAATATCAATCAGTAAATGAGTAAATAATTGAATGAATAAATAACTATTCATGGGTACCTCTCTACTAATCACTGAATTATATTTTATGCAATTTCAGCAACTTTAAAAACTTATATTTGGTTAGTAGAAAAGACACTACAATATCAGCAACAAAGAAATAATAGCACAATGCAGTCGGTACATAGGAATGTAGACAGAAGACAAACGCGTCCCCACACAATCAGGCGCGTACGCTCGTGAAAGGCCGAACATCATTTTTAACACAGAAAACCAAAATATGTTTTTGCTGTTTCTCACGTGTTGCCCGGGACTTTAGGCATGTAGCACATCTCCCTTCATTTTTTTTTTCTTTTTTCCTGGAGATACGTTACACGCAATGATTTGTGTTAAATTAAAAATCTAATGTTCTTTGGACATTTAATTGCCCTTCTCTTTCCCTTCCCATCTCTCTCTTTGTCTTTCTTTCTCTATTTTTTTTTTATCTATTTATTTATTTTTTTACTTTATGGCTTGTAGTTTCCGAAATCTCGGGACTATATCAAAATCAGTGTTTTATCAATTACAGGGCAGATATAAAATTGAAAATTGTCACTTGTG
>NC_134789.1:27629110-27641610 GCF_046742065.1 Oratosquilla oratoria
CTACTGCCCTGGGTCTGAAGCAATGTAGCAAAACACAGTACATACATTCCATTGCCGCTTCACTTAATTGGTGACCCTCCAAAACAAATGGAACTAAGTGATGATGAATCAAGTGAAGAGGCTATAGAAAAAGGAACAAGACCGCTTTCAACCAACTTATTATTCAAGTGAACCACATTTATTGAGTCAGGGAGATCTGTATGATCTCTGCGGGATTTAAATTCGTCAAAAAAAATCTGAACCTCTTACTTCCAGGTTAAAGAGCTGGAATCTTCTCCAGAGGGAATCAAAAGTTAGTTTTTATCGTAAGCGACATTCTAATTTTGAACAGTTTTTCTCACTTGAGGATTTTGGTTTTTTGCTATGATGTATATCCTGTTATGAAGGAACTTGATAAATATGACAGGAATGAGTCCCGCTTGTTTATTTACTCTTCAAAAGTGAATCTGAAACCTGTTTTGCTCCACAGTGGAAATAAGTATTCTTTTCTTCCTCTAGCCCATGCAGCTAACTTGAAGGAAACATGTAAGAGTATGAAGCTTTTACTGCAAAAAATTAAGTATGAAGAACATAAATGGAATATCTGTGGTAACCTAAAGGTTATGGCATTTTTACTTGGAATGTTGTTTTGTTGTTTTCTCTGTGAGTGGGACAGTCGAGATAAGAAAAATCATTATTAAAAGAATGTGTGGTTGAAACGATGTCTGACCCTCAGGAGAGAAGAATGCTGTCAATCCTCCTATTGTTGATTCAGGGAAAATTTATCTGCCTCCTAGGGTTGATGAAATATTTTGTTAAAAGTATAGATACAACTGTTAAGGAGTTTACATATTTGAAAAATGAGTTTCCTAGAGTAGGTGACGCAAAAATCAACGAAAGTATTTTTGTTGGACCACAGATTAGGGAACTCATGAGAGACCAGAATTTTGATGAAGAGCCAAATGATCTTGAAAAAAAAAAAACTGCATGGCTGTCATTTAAGAAAGTTTTCGCAGAATTTTGGGGGAATCACAAAACAAATAACTATTCTGAAATCGTAGAACCTTGACATTCTACAAGGCCTTGGGATGCAATCTGACCCTAAAAATATAATTCCTAGACTTTCACTTGAACTTTTTTCTTGTAAATCTTAGCACCGTCAGTGACAAGCACGGTGAGAGGTTTCACCAGGGCATTCTAAACATGGAAACCCGGTATCAAGGGGAGTAGAGCTCTTCAATACTGGCTGATTACTTTTGGACAATAAAAAGATATCTCCCTGAAGAAAATACACTCAAAAATCATACATTTCTACGTTTTAAAGGTAAGTTTAATTGAAATATCAGTCTCATTTATTAGTTATAATTGTTTGAATTTTAATATTCTATCACGGAAAAAGTATGTCTGATAGAAAAATTCTGAAAATATATTTGAAATCAGCAGAAAACAATCTATCAGGTTCACCTCCTTTTGCTTGTGGGATAGGTATTTTAATGAAATGATGTTGACCAGTACTATTGCTTTTCTTAAACTTCTTACATGGCTTGAATGCTTTGATACCGTGTGATAGCAAGAATACAGGTGAATTTCTCGCCTACTCCGTACAAATTGCGTAGGAAACCTCCGAGCTGGCAAGATCACGTTGTAGGCACAAGTCGTAATCTATATTATGGGCTATATTTTGATATCATATACAGTATATTATTTTGGATCTTGAACTAGAATTGGAAATTGATATATTCTCATTTGGAATACTTTGTATCTACAACTGTAAAGGATATATTATCTAAATATATTAGTAGGTGTTGTAAATAACATCTGGTAACTCTGTTATATGGAAAGGATATATATATATATATATATATATATATATATACATCATATATATATATATGTATACACATATATATTATATATATATATTCATATATATACATACATATATATACATATATATATACATATGCAAAGTAGACCACTTGGAAAAAGAAACTAACGAAGCAGAGCGCTTTCGTATATTACATCTTCAGTGCAACAAGTGTTGCACTGAAGATGTACTATACGAAAGCGCTATGCTTCGTTAGTTTCTTTTTCCAAGTGGTCTACTTTGCATAAGTGTACACACGTACCTGTGTTCTTATTTGCATACATACATACATACATATATATATATATATATATATATACACACATATATATATATATATATATATATATATATGACTGCCTAACCATCAATTGACGTTCCAAAGCTATGGGAACCACACCACCACTCTCTCTGCCTTACATTTTTCATACGTAAGCGTTGCATGTATGTCGCGACTTATCCTTTTTCATACGTATGCGTCGCATCTCTTCGCAAGTTTATCCCTTCTTTGTATAACGTTCTTATGGAAACACATTTGCACCTCAATTGTCTTGTTTATTCATTTTTATGTGTTGCGAGTATTTTTTTTTTCGCAACTACATTATTTTTCCTTATAAAATGAATCTTCGTGTTATCCACTTAAGTGTCGGAAGTATTTTCGCCACCACATTATTTTTCCTTATAAAAGGAATCTTCATGTTATCCACTTATGTGTCGCAAGTATATTCGCACCTTTGATCTTTATATAATAATTCTTTATGCTTGTAATCATGTTTACCCAAACATATGTATTTTTTCTTTTGTGTATTAAACGTTTGTATGACCCGTAACCTTTTGCAATCGAACCTGCTTTTTCCTTTAGATTGTCTTAATAACTAGCATATCTTAGGCTCTTTGTGGAGTCTCCGGACCTTCAACAGTTATTATGTGTAGAAAAACGGTAGGTGCTAGAAATAGGTAATATTTTATAATTACGAGTAAATAGCAAGGTAGGGAGGCAGATATTCTGAGGGATGTGGTGTCCCAATTAATTGAGATGGATATATTACCCTGAGAGGCTATTCTAATTATCCCACCCCCTAGTTCAGATGAATTAGACCTGAGGTTAAAACTTAAGGAAATAGAGTTACGAAGTGAGAAGAGAAGACTACAAAAGAAGTTTATGTTAAAAAAAGGAAACAAAAATTAGGTTAGCTGAATTCGAATTAGCAAAGCAGAGAGAGGTTTTGAACGTGGTTCTCTTTCAATGAAAGAATTTGCTGTGACTAAATACACAAGAATTATTTCCTTTTTTCTGAGAAAGAGCTAGAGACTTTCTTTACTCAATTTGAAAAGAGAGCTTCACAGCTTAGAACCCCAAGTGAATATTGGACAAAGTTAGTTCAAACTCAATTTACTGGAAAAGCCCAACACGAGTAAAAATTCGTACGATATTGTCAAAATCAGAATCTTAAAGGTATAAGAGTTATTGTCAGATGTGTATAGAATCAGATTTAAAATCCTTATGCTATTGGTAAACGTAACTTTTGTAGAATTAGCAGCTATGCAAGAGCACTTCCTAGGTAAATGATGCTTAACTAATGAAGTTTACTTTTTAGAGAAGTTTCGAGAATAAATGTTGATAGAACAATTCAAATCACAGCTAGACTCAGATTTTAGGGTTTATTTAGAGGACCAGAAACAGAACAATATAATAAAGGCTGCTATATTAGGGGATGAATGTGCCCTTACACACTCAAAGAATCTCAAGACAGTAGAACCATATAACCTTTGGAAGACTACCTATAATGTGAATTCTAAGTTTGGACCTTCACAGACTATGAAACATAGAAAAAGCATACAGACCCTTTCAAAAATCTATACACAAACTGCCAAGACAGGGTATGCACCTGGTGTTATAGATACGGATATATAGTTGCCACATGTCGCAAGAAATTGATAACTCAACATTTCATAACAAGAGCACAATTTTAACACAATACGAAAAACACTCCTACTTAGCATACCCAAGTGAAATATATGGTTCCTCTAACCACAACGCCCACGGAGCATACCCCTAAACCTCCAGTTTTATCTAGTAATGTAGACACATGTGGAAACAAATACGAAATAGATCCATGTTTCTTTCCATTCATTTCATCAGGAACGATTTCCTCATCATTACATGACACTACTATACATATGTCTATTCTTAGAGACATAACAACCAGAATCTCATGCTGGCTCAAGCTCTGACTAACTTTCACTTTACACATATACATTCTGATATTCCCTTTGATGAAACAGGTAGAACTCGCATATGTCCTTTGCGTAAGATATTTCTTAACTGTTAAAGTAGGTATAATAGACTCTTTACCAATTCCGGGAATTCATATACTTTTGGTTTAATTCTTTTTCAGGGAGTAAGGTAAACTTACCTATTATTACAGAAAATTTAAAGAATTCTTTAGATCACCCTCTTGAAGACTTTGATCTTCATACTGCTCCTGCAGTAACCCGGTCTCAGAGTACCTGAGATCTTGACCAACCCAAAATTTCTTTCCATAAATAAATATAATCTAATAAAAGGCGGTAGCTGAGGAAGAGGTAAGACATACAAAGGCCATTATGTTAAAAATTATATTAATGAGAAAATTTAGACCAGCAGCTACTCCAGCCAATCAAACGTGGGAGGAGATACACCAAATTATCGTCCCTACTTCCCACAGAAAAGAAATTCTAGCGCATCCCATTCATTTATCCAGTTATATAGGCATTAGAAAATTCTAATTAGGCCAAGTGCTCATTTTCACTGGCCTACAATAGTGAAAGATGTCACAGATTATTTGTCGTACATGCTCCATATTCCAGATGATGGAAAAATGTAACAAACCAATTCCTGTAGCTCTTTTACACCCTATCCCAGGGATGGAAGGACCTTTTCCCACAATTTTGATAGACGTTGTTGGACCCCTGTCACCTTTCAAGAAAGGAAACAAATGTGTTCTTACAATTATGTGTTTAGGTACTAGGTTTCCTGAAGCTATAACCCTTAAAGACATAATAGATAAAACTATTATTTACTCCCTCTTGAAATATTTTTCATTAATAGGTCTCGCTAATTAGATCCAAAGCGACCAAGGAAATAGTTTCCTCTCCAAACATTTCAAGGAAACATTACATAGCCTAGGTATATATCATACAAGTTCCTCTCCTTATCACTTCCCTTTCTCTTATATTCAATATGCTGAAAGAAAAATATAGGGAAGATGAATTACTGATCTCATCACTTAACCCTGCGTTAGTCACTTCGGGTTTCCAAACATGGTTTCACATGGTTGCACACCCCAATATAAAAATGTTTGTAGTGTTATTATTATGTAAAAAATAGCTATTTGATATTAATATAAAGCAATAGAATAAATTGAATTATAAAACTAAGGAAGATTAAAGAAGCTGCGTTAATCATCTGGGGTTTCTAAGCATGGTTAGTCACATGGGGTTTTGCACAACCCAATACAAAAAAAAAAAAATTGTCATTGAACAAAAAAAAACATGTTAGTCACGTGGGGGTGACTGGACACCCAAGAAGGACAAAGTGACGTCTACTTCCTGAACAACTGAGCTACAACTGCGCCACACCACATGAGGTACACTATCACTGAGTCAGAAGAGTACTAGGAGGGACGAAAAGAAATAAGTTGGCAACTAGGAATTACGAGCACTTAAAATAAATTCTGGTTGCAAAATACCCTGTAAGAGGCTGATAGATGAAGGTAGACAAGTAGTAGACAAGTAGGTAGATAGAAGGGTAGGTGGCGAGAAAACATTTTTTACGAGTTAGATGTTTTGAAAATAATAGCCGCGAAGGAGTTGCAGAGTTGCATAATCTCGCTCACCGTTTAGAGTTTGTAAACACAGCTAAGGTATCGATATTGGCGCTGGTGTGACGAAATGTAAACAATAAGCCATTCTGCTTCATGGCCAAGATTGCTTGCGTAAGCAGTATTGCTTGAGGCAGTGTAACAGTCTTTCTGATTAGAGAAAAGGGTGGAGAAGAAGAAAAATTCTTGGTACACGGGAGAAAAGTCACGCCCTTAAGGAGAGACATTTATTTGTAACGGCCAAAATTATTGGGTAAAGTAAGTAGTAACGTCGGAGCAGAGCTGGCTTGGTGAGTGGATTGGGGATTCCAGGTGGAAGTCCTTTGGTGTACTTAATCAAACTAAGTTGTAGAAGTAGTGAAGTAACTCAAGAAAATAATTAAACTGTTTTAGATATCCTACAGAAGCATATACTAAGTGGTACTTGACTAAGTAGGACGAAAGATGCATGGGGCCTACAGATGAGTGACTAACTTACATTAAGACAATGGTGAAAAGAAAATGAAGGGAAGAAAGAAAACAAAATAATTCAAAGGAATAGTTAACAAAAATAAACCAGTAATTACGGAGAGAAGGGAACTGAGAGTGATGAGACCGACAGTGGCGGCAGCTAGGGACAAACCTCCGAAGTAATTACAAGACTAGTGCATATAAGTCTACGGGTATGTCAATCTGCAGTGCACGCAACCACAACCACAACCACAACCGCGCAGTGCAACCACAACCAACGCGTATGTTAATTTCAAAGGACTACAAGACGAGGAACGAGGGGTCTTCAATACTACGAGTAAACAAGGTACAACGATGTACAAGGCAAGGGATGAGCCACTGCAAGCAACAGTGAACAAGGTCTGACGAGGGAGGACGAGGTTGACGTACGTAAGGAAGACTACGTGGAGGCAGTCGAGTCGAATCGACTTTAAAAGCATTTAGAGGTATGAATAACACTAATGTTCTTAGACACGAAGTTCATACCTCGAATATCAATATTCCCAAATTCACAGGTGATGGAAACGCCTAAGGAGTTAATAGTTTCCTTAGTTTAGTGGATACCTTAATTGTAAATAAAAGTATAACCGATGAAAAAAGGAATATAGAAATTCTAAAAGATAATGTAGATCCTGAGAAGTGTAGAGCTAGGCTTATCATAAATTTCCAACAGATGAAGATATAAACCAATATGAGGCTTACAAGAAAACCTTCATTAAACATTTTATGTCAAAGTGTGATCAGGAGCCTAGAAAGTATTTTGTTAGAATGATAAAAGAAGTTAAAACAAGTGAATCAGACACAGAATACTTAGCATGAATAGATAGATGGTCAAAAGACATGAATTCTATCTTGAGAGATTCAGATTGGATAGAAGGATCTAGTGACAAAATTAAAGTTTCTCAGGTAATCAAAGTAATCAAATTTGGCTTGTTAAAAAAAAAACAGAAGAATTAACGGCAGAAAAGCTGTATAAAGACCTCAAGGCAACTATGAATTTAGGGGAGGTAGATTATCTTCTTCAAGGTTATAATGAAAAAAGAATCATAAACCCATATGTGATGACAATGGGGCAACAGAAAGAAACTAAGAACTATAGGAGTGATTATGGAAAAAGAGAATTTGAACATAGAGATAGAAGCCCTTCAAAGGATGCTAGAATTGTATGTTACAATTATAATACTCGGGGGCATAAAGCACAAGACTGTTATTATGGAACTATTTGTAGAAATTACATATATGAGGGTCATGATGAGTATCGGTGTAGAAACCCACCTTTCTGTATGTATCATCAAATGATAGGACATAGAACATATGATTATAGATATTTTCATATGCACCCCGAAACAAGATGAAAACCCTCAGACACAGAATAAACCAATACTATAGGACTCCCCATGTATATACACATAGACATTATTGTGTTAAGAATAAGACTAATAGAAGGGTGAAAGAAAACTCCAACATCAAAGATAGTTATAAACTGACAATTACAATTGGAAGGACTTCTGTAGGGCCTCTTATTGCTGGTAGACTGTTCAATAAACCTATTCAAATATTCATTGATACAGGATCTGTAGTTAATGTTATAACTAGTAGAGTTTTAAAACAATTCAAACCAGGAGTGAAAGTCTTTAAACCAATCCATTATTCATTACAAGGAGTAAATGGAAATCAGTTAAAAACATTAGGTAAGGTTGAACTGGAAGTCATCTTATATACAAATGAGCATTTGCACATTCCAGTGATAGTTGTAGAAGAATCTGTTTTTCCAGGAGATTTATTGATAAGATTTGCAACTATGAGAAAAGGGAACATGATCATATGTCCTGCTGACTTAGGGATCTTAGTGAAATCACAGTTAATCCCATTTTTTAATCAACCAGACTTAAGGCCAGTGACAGGAATCAAAGAATCCCTAGAAATAGATAGGAAAGATAACATTTATATCTTAAATAACGAGTTCGAGCGGTCCAGACTAACAGATAGTAAAGACACATATAATGAACCCGAATCAGATGTTCAAGAAATCCCAGAAATTGCTAATTCATCAACTACAAATGAAATCGTGCAAATTGTGGATGGTGGCGTAATAAAGTCGACATTATTACACTCCAGAGCAATTAACAGGGTAGTAGTGCAGTTGAAACAATGGTCTCAAACTGTCCGGAAATAGATTCAATTTGGAAGTAGGTAGAAACAACTTTGCCAACCGTGTAGTTAATAAATGGAATAAACTTCCTGCACAGGTAGTGCAATGTAGTTCAGTTCGAAGCTTTAAGAATCATTTAGATAAATACCTAAGTAAGATGCTGTAATGATTATAATTTATCTTATATTATTCGTTTTTTGTTTTGTTGTCATTTGTCTGATTTTCATTTATTATTAGTTATATGTCAATTAATTATTATTTACTATTTACCTGTTTGTTTATTATTTAACTATACCTATGCATTTATTTATGTATTTTATTTGTTATTTACATTATCATAGTTTTTATTTATTATTTTATTATTAATATGATTTTTTTTCGCATCCGACCTAGATATGGATCAAAAGGTCTCCTGTCGGCATGCTCCGCCTTTGTAATCCTTTGAAAGGAATCATTGTAGACTCTGAAATTTCAACCATCCCAGAATCAATTAGATTAAAAGGTTTGAAATTGGACTCAGGCGTTTATAAGTCAAATAAGTACATGGTAGAAATATTAATGATTAATACTTTGAATAAAGACATAGTCTTAAGAAAAGGTACACAAATAGGATATTCTCAGGTGTGTACAAAACCCATTAAGAATTTAAATGAGAGTACTGAGGAGGTGGAATTACCAATTTCATCAATCTGTTCAGTTCAGGAAGAAACAGAGTTGGGAAAGAAATACAAAAATCAACCAGAACCTACTATTTGCCCTGAGTTGGATGAAAGCTTAGTTGCTTTGCTTCTGAGGCACAATAAAGCAACTGCTTTCCCGGGGACGCCTTGGGCAAAACAACTGTTTTAAAACATCAAATCAAATCAAAAACAGGGACTCAAAATATCTATACACCTGCTTACAGAGTTCCACATTCCAAATTATCAACTGTAGATAAACAGATCACTGAAATGTTATCGCAGGATATTATTGAACATAGTAAAAGTTAGTGGAACTTCTCTCTGATTCTGGTGCCAAAATCAAATCGTACTATGCGCCCAGGTATTGATTATAGGGAATTGAATAAGTACACCATACGTGATAGGTTATAATTACCAGTGATAGGGGACATTCTTAGAAGTTTGGGGACTTGAAATAGGTATTTTAGCATTATAGATATCAAATCTGCTTTTTGGCAAATAGAGTTGCATGAAGACTCACGAGAGTTCACAAAATTTTCTACTCCAAAGGGACACTATGAGTTCAAATGAATGCCATTTGGGTTATGTAATAGTCCATTAACTTACATGAGATTAATGAATACAGTTCTAGATGGGTTGTTAGGAAACACTGCCAGTGTATTTCTAAATTATATTTTAATAGTTTCCCAAACAGCGGCTAAGCACTTTAAGAAATTAGATTTGATATTCTCAAGACTAGTTGAAGCAGGATTGAAAGTGAAACTTGAAAAATGTAAGTTTTTGCAGGACAGTGTTATTTATTTGGGACATAAGATAGACAGGCATGGACTTAGTACAGTAAACTCAAATGTTGAAGCAGTAAAGAATTTTCCAGTTCCAAACAGTGCAGAAAAAGTTAGAAGTTTCTTGGGATTGACAGGATATTATAGAAAATTTATCCAAGGATATACTGACATTACTAATCTATTAATTTCTTTGTTGGGGAAGGACTCAAAGTTCATGTGGAAACCTGCACAACAGCAAGCATTTGACAAGTTGAAAGATAAACTTACGAGTTCTTCAGTTTTAATATTTACAGACTGTTATAAAGAGTTCATTCTTTGTTTTGATGCATCTAATATAGGGTTAGGAGGCATACTTATGCAAGAGAGAATTGGAACTTTGAAACCAATAGCTTACACATCTAGACTTTGTCATAGTGCAGAGAAAAACTACTCTATAACAGAAAGAGAAACTTTAGCAGTGATATATTCATTAGAAAGTTTTAGAGATATGACACTTGGACATCCAATCAGAGTGTGGACTGATCATACAGCTACTCAGAACTTATTTAAACATAAGAATCTTAGGGGCAGACTTGCTAGATGGTTTGCAGTACTTCAGTGTTATGAGGTTAGGTTTGAATATATTCCGGGTAGAAAGGATGTTGCGTCAGATGCACTTTCTAGAAACATTAGCCAAGCAACGACAGGGTTGATCAATTTTGTTTGTAGTATAGATGAGTTAGTAGTCTTAAATGAGGAAATGCTTATAAGAGAACAGAGGGATGGTAAGACATGTGACTCATTAGCCAAGTATTTGATGAACCCAAGAGGAAGTCCTCCAAAACTACCAAAATGTAATAAGATAGAGGAATTTCATTTAACTAATGGACTTTTGTATAGAAAAACAGATGTAAGTGTGAAAGATATTTCTAGAGGCCCAGTAAATCAATTGATAATAACTCAAACTCTTGTAAAAGAGATATTGAAGTTACTTCAGGGTAGTGATTGTAGTTCACATCCAGGAAAGCGTAAAACTCATACCCAAGCACAACTTAGATACTTTTGGCCAGGTATGAAGAAAGATATATGTGGTTATATAGAATTTTTTTTAAATGTGCTAAGGTGAAAGGAAATACACCAAAACCTGCTCCCATGTTTACTTATCCCATTCCACAGAAACCTTGGGAAAGACTTCACATAGATACATTGGAGTTACCTATCTGTAAAAATGGATATAAATATGTATTTGTTACCATTGATTATTTTTCAATATTTTGTATTTTAGAACCCATTCTAAATAAGAAAACTAAAACAATTGCTTCAGTAATCTATGATTAGATAATCTGTAATTTCATCACACCTGAGATCTTAGTTTCAGATAATGGAACTAACTTTAATAAAAAAGAAATCTCAGAAAATTTATATAGTTTATTTAAGATCCATAAGATCAATATCTTAGTGAATCATCCTCAGAGTAATGTAGTTGTAGAGAGGTTAAATAAGAAAATTATTACATGTCTTAGAAGTATGATAAGTCCTCATAGTATAATTTGCGATACTTGGATTCCTTGTGGTAAATATACTCTGAACAACCAAATTAACATAGCAACAGGCGAAACACCTCATTTTATTATTTTTGGGGAAGACAAAACTCTTTTATATGAAATCTTGAGTGCAGAGCAGACACCTGTGTATAATATAGATGATTATATCTCAAATAGGATAAATATATTTCAAACTATTCACCAAGGGGTTAGAGAACATATGCACATGAAATGAAAAAGCAGCAACACAAAATAGCACATAAAATATAATTTCAAATAGGAGATTTAGTCATGGTCAAACTACATTCACCCTATAATAAACTTTCACCAAGGTACTCAGGTCCATATAGGGTAATTGATTCTGCAGGTGGAAATAAATACAAGATCTTACACTTAGAAACTAGGGAAGTATCAATTAATCACTTAGATGATATGAAGAAGGTTAGGATACAATTTGATGATGAAGATACCTGTGATACTCAATGTATCAGTTTTAATGAAACTCTAAACCCAGAAGAGTATAGGGAATATGTTGATAATATCATACGGGAATTGAATATTAATCTTGATATATTTTACAGATAGTTTGAAATTGTTGAAATGTATGTGCTTGTGATGGGAGACCTAAACTACTGGAACTTGGTGTCAAGCAGAGATACTACTTTGGTCAGACATGAAGACCTTGGACCTGCTGTGTGTCAGACTCGGAATCTTGCCAATACATAAGGACAATACAATTAAGTATTGAACTCTTATTTTGTGAAGCATTGAAAATTCTTATAAGTGTGTCTGAAGAAAGAAGAAAGAAGAAAGAAGAAAGAAGAAAGAAGAAAGAAGAAAGAAGAAAGAAGAAAGAAGAAAGAAGAAAGAAGAAAGAAGAAAGAAGAAAGAAGAAAGAAGAAAGAGGAAAGAGGAAAGAGGAAAGAGGAAAGAAGAAAGAAGAAAAAAGAAAGAAGAAAGAAGAAAGAAGAAAGAAGAAAGAAGAAAGAAGAAAGAAGAAAGAAGAAAGAAGAAAGAAGAAAGAGGAAAGAAGAAAGAAGAAAGAAGAAAGAAGAAAGAAGAAAGAAGAAAGAAAAAAGAAGAAAGAAGAAAGAAGAAAGAAGAAAGAAGAAAGAAGAAAGAGGAAATAAGAAGGAAGAAAGAGGAAAGAAGAAAGAAGAAA
>NC_134789.1:27644110-27651610 GCF_046742065.1 Oratosquilla oratoria
CATTTTGAGTGCTGATCTCTTATCACTACTCTCATTTTTCTTTCTTGCAAAAAGTCTTCCATCCAATTTAGCAATTTACCTTGTATTCCTCCTTCATATTCTAATTTCTTAAGCAACTTCTTATGTGGTACTTTGTCAAAAGCTTTTTTTAGGTCTAGAAATGCACAATCAGCCCATCCATCTCTTTCTTGTATTATATCTATTAGTCTTGAATAGAAACATATTAAATTGGTGACGCATGATCGTCCTTGTCTGAATCCAAATTGCCTTGGATTTAGTACGTTGTTTTTTTTCCAAGTATTTTACCCATCTACTTTTGATAATTCTTTCACATATTTTTGCTATTGTACTTGTTAGAGAGACTGGTCTATAGTTGGTAGGTTCTTCTTTATTTCCTCCTTTATATATAGGTACTATATTTGCTTTTTTCCAATCTTCTGGAACTTTTCCTTCTTTTAAGGAACTGCTTATTATGCTATGTATTTTGTCTGCCAGTTCATTCCTACATTCTTTCAGAATCCAGTTTGCTATTTCATCTGGCCCATGCGATTTTCTGACATCAAAATTACCCAAGTGTGTCAATATTTCATTCTTCGTTACTTCTATTTCTTCCATAGGGGGGACTTTTTCCTTCCACTCAATCTCTTCAGGTTGTATATTTTCCCTTGTAAACACTGATTTAAAATGTTTGTTCATAATTTCTGCCATTTCCATTTCCTCAGTGTATTCAACTCCTCCTTGTCTTAATTTCTCCAAGTCTTGTTTGTTTTTCAGTTTATTGTTTACAAATCTGTAGAATAGTTTTGGTTGATCTTTACACTTTTCTATAACATCTTTTTCATATTTTCTTTTTTCCTCTCTGCACTTTTGTACATATTCATTTCTATAACCAGTATATATTTTCCATTTTTCAGGTCTTCTGTCTTTTTTCCATCCGGTCCAGGCTTTGTCTCTTTTGTCTTTTAACTCCCTACAACTTTTGTTGTACCAGCATTTTACATATTCTTTTTCTTGTTTTTGTCTTGGGACATACTTTTCCACTCCTTCTTTGTAAATTTTTGTCAAAATATTCCATTTCTCTTCCACTGATGTTTCTTCTTTGTATATTTCTTCCCAGTTTTCTTGTTGGAAGAATTCTCTTATTTTATCAAAGTTTGTTTTTTCATACATCATTCTTCCTTTTCTATATTGTTCATTTCTTTTCATATATTTTTCTTCATTAAGTTCCAGTTCAATCAATATGTGGTCACTTTTACCTATTGGTGTTTTATATTCAATCTTGTCCACTATTCTAGGTTCAGATGTAATTATTAAGTCTAGCCTCGATGGTTCTTCTTCATTTCTATACCTAGTGTTCTCTTGTATCCATTGTGTCATTGAATGGTCAGTAATCATCTCAAGTAGAGCATTTCCCCATGAGTCATCACCACTCTTTACTGTCATTTCTTCCCAGCAGATTTCTTTGCAATTAAAGTCGCCCATCATAACTATTCTTCCTCCGTCTTCCATTATTTTAGTTAATGCTATCTTTGTGTCCTCTAACATACTTTTATGTTCACTCTCCTCCCATGAGGCTGTTTTCGGAGGCACATAATTGATCACAAATTTTCTGCTCTTCTTATCTCGGTCTTCCACTTCTATCATAATCATCTCTACTGTATTCTTTCCATATATGACACCTTTCACGTTTATATCCTTTTTTGTCAGGAACATAACTCCACCCCCTTGTTTTTTCTCTCTGTTTCTAATCCAATAATTGTATGTATCATGTCCTACACTGTTGGGTGGTAGTGGGCCTTTTAATTTTGTTTCTACAATTCCCATTATGTCCGGTTCTTTTTCTTTCAAATAATCATTCAGTTCATTCAATCCTGTTATCAATCCATCTATATTTGTGTAAGACACTCTTAGTTTTCTGCCACTTCCATTGTGTTCTCTGTTTCCCTTATGTTTTTCTTTAGTATGTCGAACTGCTTTATTTTCATGTTCACTACTCTCCAATAGAATCTCTCTTTCTCTGACTCCGTTCTTTCCTCGTTTTTTGCCTTAGCTTCAATTCTTTTCTGCTTTTCTGCCTCTCTTTCCTCCTTATTCATTTCTCTTTTTATCCATACCTTTTTATATTGATCATTTGTTGCTAGTTTCCCTGTCTTGGATAGAATTTTCTCTGCCGTTGTTTGTGACCTGAATTTAATCTTAATTGGTCTGGTCTTATCTGTACTATATTTTCCGAGTCTGAATTTTTCCTCAATTTCCTTTATAATTTCTGGTTCATCTTCCTGGACTAATTTTAATAAACTGCTTACCCTTTCATTTTCCTCCTTGATTCTTGCGGTTCTATCTGGGTTATGTTTCTCTTCCATTCCTAATATAATTATACATTTCTTTTTGTCAGCTAATTCTCTTACTATATTCTCCTTCTGTCTCATCACTTTAATAACTGAGTCTTCATTATGTTCTTTCAATTGCTGTTTGACTATGTCAGTGAATGAAACCTTATTCCCTTCTTGAGTTATTCTCCAATTTTTAGCTTCTGTAGCTATTTTCTCACTGTTTTCATTACTATTCTTCTTCAATTTCTCATTCTCCTCCTTTACATTTCCTAACTGTCTTTTTAGGTCCTCTACTTCTTCAGTTAAGTTTCTGTTAGCCTTCTCTAGTTGTTCCAATCTTTCAATTCTCTGGAAGATGGAGTCTACCTTACCTAACTTACGTTCCAAGTCCTCGATCACCTTATCAACTCTCTCCTCTAGTCTTATCAGTCGGGGGGGGGGTTGTGTCCCCCCCACCCTCTTTAAATCCCTGGAACATATTCTCGTCACTTTCTACTGTATTTCTCCTCTCTATACTTCTAATCTTTACATTTTTATTTGCCATTTCGTCATCCGGTGGTCGTTTCATGTTGACCTTACGCCCGTCTGCCTGGGCCAAGTCCTCCACATCCTCATTTCCTTCCATTTCCCCAGCAATCCCTCCCCTTCTCCTCTTTTCCTACTTACCTACTGCCTCACGAGCAATTTCCCCCCCCCCTGCAAACACAAAAAGGCACTTCTCTTTGCGTTGGTATCCACAATCTGCACTTTTCTTCAGAGCGTTCGTCAAGCCGTCCGTTCGTTGAAAGTGTGTGTGTGTGTGTGTGTGTGTGTATTATAATGAAGTAGTTGCCTCTGTCTGTCTGTCTGATTGTTTATTTGTTAGTTTCTTTGTTCACGAACTCCTCCTAAGGTTTTAGAAATAGACCTCCATAATCATATATATTCTGATACCCTGTCACTCCAGGTACTTGGATAATTATATTTCATTTCCACCCCAAAAAAAATATTTTGGTTAGGGTTAAGGGTTACAGTTAAGAGGTTTATGTAGTATCCCCTGGAGTCGCGTAGTATTTTTTGTGACTTAAGAATTAATATGATTAATCAAACCATTGTATGTATCCATAAATATTATTTACATATGTGAAATTAATGTTACCACAAACCATAATATCTTTTGTAAGAAGAAAGTATGTTTATGGAAAATGATTGTATAATTCTAGCAAATGTGGAAATATTGGTTATTTTTATTTAATTTTTGTGCAGGCGGAAATAGTTCATTCACAAACTCCTAAGTTTTTGCAGATGAACCCCTATAACTATATATATTCTGAAGATAAATAAACTAGTTGCCACAAACCATGATAGTTTTTGTAAGTAAAAATCATGCAAATTTAAAATGATTGTATATTTTTACCAAATGTTGAAATATTGCTTATTTTCACTTAATTTTAGTGCGGCGGAAATCTATTTACAAACTCTTCCTAGGTTTTTTCCAAATAAACCCATATAACCATATATATTCTGAAGATAAATAAAGTAGATACATTTCTTCACCTTTTAGCTGTAGGCATTTATTATCAATCCACACACACACACACACGCACGCAAAAGAATGTGCATATAATGTTTGTGTATGTATGTATTTTCAAACTAGGGTTTCCCAACCTTCGGGTAAGTGGACGCACATCTGGAAGGGGGAGTGTTTAAAGCTATATTTCATTTAAAAATATTTTGGTTAGGGTTAAGGGTTAAAGTTAGGTATGGTATGGTTAGGTTAGGGATTATTCACGAACTCGCAGCAACGCGCGGGTAATTGGCTAGTGGATATATATATATATATATATATATATATATATATATATATATATGTATATATATATATATGTATATATATATGTATGTATATGTGTGTGTTTATATGTGCATGTATATATATATATATATATATATATATATATGTGTGTGTGTGTGTGTGTGTGTGTGTGTGTGTGTGTGTGTGTGTGTGTGTGTGTGTGTGTGTGTGTGTGTGTGTGTGTGTGTGTGTGTGTGTGTGTGTGTGTGTGTGTGTGTGTGTGTGTGTGTGTGTGTGTGTGTGTGTGTGTGTGTGTGTGTATCGTCGTCGTCGTGGCTATCTTCCCGAGTTATCATTGGTGAGTGCGAAGGTGGCAAATGAGACCGATTAGTGCTGGAAAGATCGGTCGCAGTACGGACATACAGTTCCGGGAGGAATTGCGGGCCGTGACCGCTGTTGTCGCTCTTAACGACGTTTCCGTTTTTCCTCTAGCTGTGCAGACCTTTTTGACTCAAAGGTCGCTGTTCCTTCTCTATTACTGTATTCTCCCAGCTGCCAAAGTCTATGTTACATTTTTTTTAGATTTGCTTTGAGTATGTCCTTAAAATGTTTTTTTTCTGACCTTCCCTTGTACGCTTGCTATCCGTGAGTTCGGAGTAGAAGATCTGCTTGGGAAGGTGATCGTCAGACATTCTCACTACGTGGCCACTCCACCTGAGTTGTTTTCTTGGTGATACAGGCTTCAATACTGGTAGTTTTTGCTTCTTTGGGAGTAACCACCAAGAAAAATAAACTAATAAAGCAGAGCGCTTTCGTATAATTACTTACTTAGTGCTAACACAAAGAATGAATTATCCATACACTCTGGTATATCATGGGCATCGTGTGGACCCCTCTCCACCATTACCAAGGCTCTTCATCGTTGACAATATTGTGCCAGTACCATCCAGTAACCTCTTCCTTATGTATCTTCTGCACCTCATCTCTAATCTCCAGTCCTCTCTATTCACCTTGATTTTGGTCTACCATTTGGTCTTCTCCATTCGACTGACCCTAACATACTTTTCTTGGTATTACCTCTTTCCTCATTCTTCCAATATGTTTCAGCCCATCTCATCTGATTTCTCTTAATTATATCAATAATTCTAGACTGTTGGGTGATTTACCTCAGTTCTTTATTGTGATTTTTTCTTCACCTTTTAATGTTTATGCCATATATTGTTTCTACTATTCTTCTTAGAACATTGTTTTGAAATTCCATAACTTTTTTTTCCAATTTCTTGATTAACGTCTATGTTTCCAAGGCATATAAGGCTGTAGGTCTAATAATGGAGTTTATATATTCTTTAGTTTAGTGATTCTTGATACAGTCCTTTTCTTCATAATGGATAAAAACTAAGATTTATTCATTTGCTAATTTTATCCTATTTTTTTTCTTATATAACTGTTGTAACAATATATTTAATATTTCTCAAAACTTCAATGTCTTCTTGATTTACAGTTACCTGGTATTCTTGAATATGGTGGTTTCTATGAAGCTGTAAGATCTTAATTTTGTCTAGATTTATATATAGTCCCACTCTACTGGCTGATGAGAGAGCGATAACATGTTTCCTAGAATTTCAATGTTATCTGCCATTATGTCAACATCATCTGCATAAGTTTGATTATATTATTGATATACATGTTATTCAACTTTAGTCCTTCTTCACTATATATTACCGCACGTGTAATCCTTCCCATCGTTATTTTAAATAGTAATGTCGATAAAACACATCTATTTCTTAGTTCACTTTCTATAACAAAATGTTTCTAACAACCTTCCCCCTACTTTAACTTTACTAGTATTTCTTTCAAGACGCAATTCCACCATATTCATAATTTCAATAGGAGGGTCAGTGTTCTAGATGACCTAGCAGCTAGTATTTTGTGTGCCCAGAGTAAACTTACGTGTTCCTCTCGAAGCAATAATAACGAATACTAATAATCCTAAATTGTTGACGGATAGGTTGAAAAATGAGATCGCAATAAAAAGATGGTTCACGTCTGAATAGAAAATAGGGATAAAAACCTAAGATCTAATAATATGCACACAGCGAAACGAACTACGCAATTATGGTTGCCAGACAAGCGAGGTCCAACCAAAGGAATTCATTCATATCTAAGGAATAAAAAAATTAGGAAAGGACAAGCCCAATTAAAAACAACGAAGATGCCTTGATAGATTCAGAAGAATAAATGTACGAGGTTTTATTATTATTTTTTTTTTCTCATGGCATTTACACAAAGAGAGAGAGAGAGAGAGAGAGAGAGAGAGAGAAAGAGAGATAAGATATGGCTCCGGACTGAGACCCAGTATTCTGTGGGGGTGAGAAAAGTACACTAACACCAGAATTGCCAAGGAAAAGTAGTCAAACATATTGATAGATTTAAAGCCACAAGATCCTTAGGTCCGGACGAAAGCTTTCCGAGAGTGCTTAAAGAATGTAAATTTGAAATCTACGACCAGTTAAAGGTAGACATTGAATTTGTGCCTACTTGTTGGGGGCAGGCAAAAGTTGTTCTTGTTTTCAAATAGGGTAATAAATAGTCTATGCGCAACTACAGGCTATTATAAGTAAAATGATAGAATCAATGATAGCTAATAGAATCAGGTATCACATCGAGAGACATAATCTAATTTGTGATTCACAGCATGTGCTCACAAGGTGTAGGTCATGTGTAACTAACCTTTTATACACACACACACACACACACACACACACACACACACACACACACACACACACACACACACACACACACACACACACACACACACACACACACACACACGCACGCACGCACACACACACACACACACACACACACACACACACACACACACACACGCACGCACGCACGCACACACACACACACACACACACACACACACACACACACACACACACACACACACACACACACACACACACACACACACACACACACACACACTCACACACACACATATATATGTATATATATATATATACATATATATATATATACGTATATATATATATATATATTTACTCTAATTTCTGCAAGACGTCAGATAACGATGATAGCACTGGGGAACACAAATTTTGTCAAGTTAGATCTGTCACTTGATGATGACTACCTTTTGGCTTCTGAATTCAAATTGACCCCAGTTAGTTTTTCTGTATCAGATCAGGTTTGCATGCTACAGGATATCCTCGTATTGTATATGGAAACATAAAATACCGTATATAGTATATTTGTGCTCATTTTATTGTATAGTTTAAAGTTTTACATATTATGGAAAATTATAAAGCATCTTCTCAACGATCAAAAGCTGCTGTAACTCCATTAATAAACTATAAAGCCATC
>NC_134789.1:27659110-27674110 GCF_046742065.1 Oratosquilla oratoria
TTCTCAGTTTGTAGGGTCTTCTTTGTTTCCTCCCTTATATATTGGTACTATATTTGCTCTTTTCCAATCTTCCTTCAATGAACTGCTTATTAGACAATATATTTTGTCTAATAGTTCGTTCTTGCAGTCTCTCAAAACCCAATTTGCCATTTCATCTGGACCATGCGATTTTCTGACATCGAGATTACTCAAGTAATTTATTATTTCTTTCTTTGTTAATTCTATCTCTTTCATAGGGGGGACTTTCCCCTCCCACTCGTCATCTCTCAGGTGTATGTTCTCCCTCGTAAACACTGATTTAGAATGTTTGTTCATAATTTCTGCCATTTCCATTTCCTCTGTGTATTTTATTCCTCCTTGTCGTAGTTTCACTAATTCTTGTTTGTTTTTCAGTTTGTTGTTTACAAATCTATAAAATAGTTTTTGTTGATCTTTACATTTTTCTATGACAGCCTCTTGGTATTTTCTCTTTTCTTCTCTGCGCACTTGTACATATTCCCTTCTATAACCAGTATATATTTTCCATTTTTTTTTTTTTTTTTTGTCTTTCGTCCATTTTATCCAAGCTTTTATCTTTTAACTGTCTACATCTACATCTTGCTACAAGCGTTTATCTTTTAACTCGCTATATCTTTTGATGTACCACATTTTACATGTCCTTTTTTCGTGTTTTTGTCTTGGAACATATTTTTTCACTCCATCCTTATAATGTTTTGACAAGATTTTCCATTTATTTTCTATTGTTTCCTTTTTGTATATCATTTCCCAGTCTGCTTATTAAAAAAGAAAGAAAAAAAATCTCATTTTATAAAAAAAAAAAAAATTCCCATACATCATTCTTCCCTTTCTATATTGTTCGTTTTTACCTTTTTTCACTTAGTTCCAGTTGTACTATTAAGTGGTCACTTTTACTTAGTGCTGTCTTATATTCAATCTTGTCCACTATTTCAGGTTCTGATGTGATTATTAGGTCTAGTCTCGATGGCTCTTACTCATTTCTACACCTAGTATTCTCTTGTATCTATTGTGTCATTGTATGTTCTTTAATCATATCAAATAGTAAATTTCCCCATAGGTCGTCTCCACCCTTCAATGTCATTTCTTCCCAGCAGATTTCTTTACAATTAAAGCCACCCATTATAACTATTCTTCTTCCATCTTCCATTATTTCATTTAGTGTTATCCTTGTGTCCTCTAACATATCTTTGTGTTCTCTCTCTTCCCACGAAGCCGTTTTAGGAGGCACATAATTTACCACAAACTTCCTGCTCTTCATGTCCCTGTCCTCTGTTTCCATCATATCATTTCCATTTTATTATTTCCTTATGTAACATTCCTCACATTCATATTCTTTTTAGTCAGGAACATAACTCCACCACCTGGTTTTACTTTTCTATTTTTAACCCAATAATTATATACACCAAGCCCTACGCTGTTCGGTGGTAATGGACCTTTCAATTTTGTCTCCACAATTCCCTTTATGTCAGGTTCCTTTTCCATCAGGTAATCATTCAGTTCATCTAAGCCTCCTATTAATCCATCTATATTTGTGAAGGACAATTTTAATTTTCTGTTACCTCCATCCTGTTTTCTGTTTCCCTTCTGTTTTTCTCTTCTATGAACCATTTCCTCACTTTCATATCCACTACTCTCCTATAGAGTTTCTCTTTGTCTGACACTGTTCTGTTCTCGTTTTTTTTTTTTTCTTAGCTTCGATTTTTTTCTCTTCCTCTCTTTCCTCTTTGTTCATCTCTCTTTTTATCCATACCTGTTTGTACTAATCATTTTCAGCTATTTTTTCTGTTTTTGATAAGACATTCTCTGCTGTCGTTTGTGACCTGAATTTAACCTTAATTGGTCTGTTCTTATCTATATTGCATTTCCCTAGTCTATATATTTCTTAAATTTTTCCCTATTTCCTTTTCACCTTTTTGAAATATTCTTAGTACCCTGTTCACTCTTTTTTTTTCTCCTCTCTTAGTCTTGTAGTCCTATTTGGATTATGTTTCTCTCCCATTCCTGATATAATTACACATTTCTTTTTATCTGCTAAGTCTCTTACTATATTATCCTTCTCTCTCATCACTTTAATAACTGTGTCCTTAGTGTGATGTGTTCATCTGTTGTTTCACTATATCTCTAAATTCAATTTTGCTATTCTCCTGAACCTTTTTCTAACCACTTACCTCTTTTGTTATGGACTCTTTGTTCTCTTTATTATTCCTCTTTAATTCCTTATTATCATCCTTTACTTCTTTTAACTGTCTTTTTAAGTCTTCTATTTTTTATTTAGGATTTTGTTTCTCTTTCTTTAATTCTTCCAATTCATCAGCTGTTTGTGTAATCAATGTAAGTTGACTAAACCTAACCTCCCATGATGCGTTCATTTTTGTTAGTTTTTCCTCTAGACTTGCTAATCGGAAGAGGTTGTCACCTCCTCTCTCATTAAATCCACAGAAATAATTATCTTCACTTTCTTCTCCGCTGCTCTTATCTATATTTCTATTTCTTATACCTTAACTGATTTCTTTGACTTCACCTGTGTCGTCTGCGCAACTTTTGTTTACAACCCTTCTGACGTCCGGGGACCGTTCGTCCCCTTCCTCATTTTCTTCCATTTTCCTTAATAATCCCTCCTTTTTTCCCTTTTCTTCACATTCTCACCACACCACGAGCTAGCTTTCCCCTTCCCTACTAATACAACACAGGTACTCCTTCGTCGTTGAAATCCACGAATGTGTGTGTGTGTGTGTGTGTGTGTGTGTGTGTGTGTGTGTGTGTGTGTGTGTGTGTGTGTGTGTGTGTGTGTGTGTGTGTGTGTGTGTGTGTGTGTGTGTGTGTGTGTGTGTGTGTGTGTGTGTGTGTGTGTGTGTGTGTGTGTGTGTGTGTGTGTGTGTGTGTGTGTGTGTGTGTGTGTGTGTGTGTGTGTGTGTGTGTGTGTGTGACTGCGCGTGTGAGGGACTGTGCGTGTGTGTGTATATTTATTTTCAGTTTATATGTTTAATTAATATTGTAGTGATCCTTAGGGTATGCAGGGATTAAAACAATGTTCTGAGTTGACGTGGATTCGAGGTCATTCTAAAAAGAATTTTTTTATTGTAATAAATTTGTACAAACAGCAAATATACATAAATACCAACAAATACGTTGTCGTAACTCCCATATCACATATTGACATCAGGTATACAATCATATCTCGAAATTCGTACGAAGAAATATTACAATAACAATTAAACCAATATTGACTTTCAGACTCGTGCGTCTCCTTTGGTCCCTGCGTTCGTTAACATATTAGGCATGACTATGGTCAAGTGATGATTTGGCGGCACAATACGTGATTTGTCCCTTCCTCTAACTGCGTATAACCCACCATTCGGCAACTCTTTGACCAATGCCAGTTAGAGAGAAGGCGACTTTATCATTGCCTCTCACACACACACTGTCATCTTTCCCTCGCACACACCCGCCCAGGTCGATTCCGGGGACGGGAGGGTAAGTGGTACAACGTACAAATTATTTTTTCCACCTTTGATTTTTCACAAGAAAATTAATAAAAAAAATTCTACGTCTATGAAGGTAACAAATATTATGGTTTTGTATAACGTATGCTATCTATACATTCATTCATTTGTCTATTTATTTTCTATTCTTTTGTGTATTTCTAACTTAACATTCTTAAATTTTATGTTGAATTGATATAGTACTTCAATGTTTTACCCACTCATGTCTTTCTCTGAATATATATAAATATATATCTATATATATATATATATATATATATATATGTGTGTGTGTGTGTGTGTGTGTGTGTGTGTGTGTGTGTGTGTGTGTGTGTGTGTGTGTGTGTGTGTGTGTGTGTGTGTGTGTGTGTGTGTGTGTGTGTGTGTGTGTGTGTGTGTGTGTGTGTGTGTGTGTGTGTGTGTGTGTGTGTTTATAAGACTGATCCCTTGCCTTCCTTATGATACTATACATTTTTTTCTAATATCAATTTCAAAGTTTAATGTATCTCCAAACAAAACTTCTTCAAGTTAAACTTTGTTCCATTAAGTTCCCTGTTTACAACTACATTTATTTCTCTCCTTCATATCAACGTCTTTTAGATTTGATTTATTGTCGATATTTGCATTATTTTCTCTTTTTTTTTTCTATTTATGAGCAATAATATTTTGTTAAATTTTGTGTTTACTGATATGTTTACTCTTCTTGCACAGCTGTTACTTGCCGTTTCATTTATATTCCTTTCTATCATAAGTATATATTTTTATATATCCCTTTCTTATGGCACTGAGTGATGGGGAGTTTGTATCTGGAAGCGTTAACTTGTTGTCGTAGATATCATTTTTTACTTAGATAGCCTAGTAGATTGGCAGTCTTCAAGACCACCCATTTACACACTAATTTTTTTATATTTGATTACTGCTTAAATTTCTACAGTAGACTCCGCAGTTAACATTGTAGTTAATTTTTCATCTATAAATCTTATACTGCACATCTGTCTTCCCTACTTGACTCTGGATGTATTTCCATCTTACTCTTACTCATGCTCCGCTAGTCTTCGGGCCACTTGATGATCCATAACCGCTTTTGAAACGGCTCGCCATGTCTTTCTGTCCTGTGCCTCCTCCTTCCATTCTCTTGGTTCTATTCTGCATATCTGCACATCTTCTTCAACGCATCTCCTCCAATCTTTTCTAGGTCGTCCAAGTGGTCGTCTTCCACGCACTCCACTATTGAGCACTTTCTCTAGCTATCTATCTTCTTGCATCCTTGTAACATGTCCTGCCCATTTATGTCTTATTCTTCATTCTTGCCTTTGGTTTTCATACACGGGTCCTAAAATTCTCCGCAAAACGTATTTTCAAGAACTTCAAACTTCTTCTTCATAGCTTCAGTAAGGAACCATGTTTCGCAGCCGTACAGTATGACTGGTCTCACTATTGAGTTGTACAGTCTTGATATTGACCTTTTTTTTATTATTCTATTAGGCTGTAGTACCATCGATTTCCTGTTCCGATTCTGGCTTCCGCTTTCTGTTTCATTCTTCCGTCACTTGTCACCTTTACTCCTGAGTATTTAAGATCTTTAACACTCTCTATGTCCATCCCCGCAATCTGTACCCTTTCTGGCAAATTATACTCTCTTGCTATCTTCATTATCTTTGTCTTGTTCTTATTGATCTTGAGTCCAACACTTTCTGCAGCTTCTTTAAAGAGCGTCGCCAGGTTTTCCATTTTTGCTTGAGTCTCTATCATGATGTCAACGTAGTCAGCATATGCTAACAATTTTATGGTTATATCTTCCAATTTTATTCCTTCTTCTCTCCCATTCATACTACCTCTGATTATTTTTTCCATTGTAGATTAAATAACAGTGGTGAAAGTATGCATCCTTGATCTAGACCATCTCCTATCTAAAAAGGTGTATTTTTAATCCCACATCTCACTACGCTATTTGTGTTTTCATAGCATGCTTTTGTTAACCTGATGTACTTATGTGGTATTCCTAATTCTTCCATTATCTTCCATAGAGATGCTCTGCTCACACTATCATAAGCCTGGTATTCATTATGTGTAGATATATAGCCCCACTTTTCCACTACTTTCCCCTCAACTTCTTTCATTTTCATTTTCTTTTTATTTACAATTTCTTTTCTTTCAACTTCTTTCCTTTTATTTTTTTCTAATTTACTATCTTACTTTTCCCATTCTTATGATCAACTGTAGAAGAATTTTGACTCATATTTTGCTATTCATATCTTCCATTCATTCATCCCATTTACTTTAATAATGATTTCAAATCTCTCCTAAACTAAACAAATGGGTCGTTTTCATGAATGAAGGAATTTCGGCTCACACATTTCCCCTTCCTCCCACCTCCCCACATCATCATCATCATCATCATCATCATCATCATCATCATCATCATCATCATCATCATCATCATCATCATCATCATCATCATCATCATCATCATCATCATCATCATCATCATCATCATCACCATCATCACCATCATCACCATCATCATCATCATCATCATCATCATCATCATCATCATCATCATCATCATCATCATCATCATCATCATCATCATCATCATCATCATCACCATCATCATCATCATCATCATCATCATCATCATCATCATCATCATCATCATCATCATCATCATCATCATCATCATCATCATCATCATCATCATCATCATCATCATCACAAACATTATTATCATCATCATCATCGTCATGATCATCATTATTATTATCATGAGCTTGATCATCATCAATATTATATTTACTATCAGCAGCAGCAGCAACAAAAACAACAACAGCTATAGCGGTATCGTCATCATCATTGCAACGACCCACCTATGGGCCAGGTTAGTCGCGAAAAAAAAAAAAAAAAAAAAAAAAAAAAACGGTGCGTAGTTCAGACAATGATTTCCTGGAGGATAATTAAACTCTTCGTTAAAATTAGATATTACTTACACGTATAAAAGTAACACATACAACATAAATGAACATAGAATAAGAAAGATTAACATATAAGTTACATGAATTATAAATGGATAATTAATTACCAAGTAGAGAATGTGGGTGAAATGAAGTCTTGATTATGGTGTACGTGAGTCTTGATTCTGGTTGCTAGAAGTGGCACCAACGAAAAGTAGTTTGGTCCGATTCTTGGGAACAAATAGGTTGTTTGAGTAGAGGCTGATGAACAATAACTTCTGGTAAGGAAATATTCTGGTAGACGGGAACACGTAGAGGATTGGTTCATGTTTCGTAGTTGAGAAACAACAGAGAAAGAGAATGTGTTGATTCGCACTTAGTCCAGCTGCAGGCTGGATATGTCCGAAACAAATGGGAAAAACACGAAGGTTTTGCACTTCGCGTGGTGATGGGGCAATCGTTGTGGTTCAAAAGACTTCTTTAGTGGAGTTGTCGTAACCAATGAATGAAGAATAATTTCTACGTAGATTCAGGTGGGCCCTATGCGTCTGCTGCTTTTCTTGTTTTCTCTGTTCTTTTCGCGTTCTGGTTCTCTCTGCTTATCTTCTCTATTGACTCTCTTCTATTGGTTCTCTAGGGTTGCTCTCCGCTTCGCCTTTTATAGCTCGAGAATGAGTGCTTACGTTTCCGGGATGCCAAAAACGTATCTGAAGAAGGTAGTCTAAACACCTCTAACCAATGGGAAATCAGAATAAGTTTTTGCGCCAAATTATGTAATGTTTCTAAGCTTGGCGTCATCTGACAGTACGTTTAAGCGCGCCCCTAACAGTCGGGTATTGCGCAATGTTTAAAATTTTAAGAAATAAATATTATAATATACACTATACATCATATTCACGCAAGGCGTGTCTAAGAAAATACAGAGTCTTTATTCACACATGGGCATGACACAGCATAACCACAGGATTCTTTTCATGCTAAGGACGTGACAGTCATCGTCGTTGTCGTCGTGGTCGTCGTCGTCGTCTTCTTCTTCGTCGTCGTGGTCGTCGTCTTCTTCTTCTTCTTCTTCTTCGTCGTCGTCGTCATCGTCGTCCTCGTCGTCATTTACCAACACATCTTACTCGGTACATATTATCGTTAACGTATGGAAAATTTGCTCGTTGTTCATAAAAAAAAACTCATATGAGTCTTCAAAAATTCGTAAATGCACATATTAAAATATGTGTAAACACTGAAATATGTGTATTTGCCTGTATTTGTAGATTTTCATAATTCCTTTCTTTCATTCATAAAATTCATATCCATCCAGGGATTTATTTCTCTCTTCATTTTATCATACATATTCAATGTAAATCGTACAGCACTTCTAATTACACATTTCTTCTCAATGTTAACCACCTTTACCTGTACCAAACTCTTTCTTAATGTTATCTTTGTCTAATTACTCCCTGCCAAGCCTACCTCATTATCTTAATTCCCCGTAGTCCAACACGTCTTACTGAATGTCCTTAAGTAGTATTGTAAATCACTTCTTATTCCCTTAAAGAACTTCATTTGAATATGTTTCACTTTCCTCTTTGATTTTTTTTTTATTTACTTTGTTCCTAACAACAAACATTTACGATCTCCAACAACCCTCACTAAATTTAGTTACCTACGTAACAGGTCTTATTTGCTAATGGTTACCGCAATCATTTTTATCATTCCTATTGTATTCATTTTTGCATTACACTGTATATTTTTTTGTAAACTTATGAAGTATATTTTTATCAGTCAGCGTATTATCCCTCCTCCCTTTGTTTACCCTCTCTAGATGTGTAAATGAATTAATATTTATCATTCTGAAAATCCTCGCTAAAGTTGTAACATTCTTCAAAAGCTGTGATTAGTTCCATCACCTACTCCGTCAATGTGATTACTCCCTGTGGTTTTAAAACGCCTCTCCAACATTGTTCAATGGATGCGATACCCTCCTTTCAAAATTCTCATTTTGTTCATTACTTTCCTCTCCAAAAACTCTCATTAGGATGAGATAAATTTTATCGGGCTCATCGTTTCTCACCCCAGTAATTCTCATCAAGTTCATCGTCTCTTTCGTCAACATTTCTACTTAGGTTCTCCAAGAACTCTACAACGCTGCTAAGCAGAGCTGGATGTTTGGTTTTACGTGATATTTAAGCCTCTATTTGTCTTTCCTGGGCAAAGTTTTCTGTACGTTACCATTGTTCTAACAAGGGAGATACAAACAAGGTCATCATATTAAAACAACAGGGCAGGACTCGCAGTAATGGTTATAAACTGGACAAATTTAGATTTAAAAAGGAAATAGGCGAGAATTGGTTTACTAATAGGGTAGTCGACGAATGGAATAAACTTAGTAGCCATGTAGTAAGCGCTGAAACTATCAGTTGTTTTAAGAAGCGATTGGACAACTTTATGGATGGGGATGACATGTGGTGATGGATACGGAGCTGCCTAGTGTAGGCCTTATGGTCTCCTGCAGTCTCCTTCATTCTTATGTTCTTATGTTTTGATGCTCTCATACCAATGATGCTATTAACAAATCAAGTAGTGTCTTGACAGAGGCAATTTTATTGAAATGTGAGATAAATCTAGAGTCAATTAAAACTATCGTCTAACTATTCTTGTTCACGTGGTTATATATACTTTATTCTGGTAATTTTGCGAGAAAGTACTGTTTAGCTAAAGTACGAACCACAAGGAAAAGGGACTGGGCTTATCTAGTTTCTTATCAAGTCGGGTCGTCGTATTCTGTCCATCAGTTTCACTTAGTGGTTTCCTCATAATTTTGCCAAATACAAATTTTCTCGTCATTCTACTTCATTGCTTATGTATTGATGTACTTTTTTATTACTAGTCATTTTTTCCATTTCGATCAGGATTTTGTCTGCTATGACTTTCTTGAGTGCCATACTCCCATACTATTATACCATCTATCGTGCCACTTCTGAGCATCTGCCATTCCTTCGAAGCATCTCAGTCTCATTAAAACTTCAACCAAACACACGCTTCTAAGTCCATGTGTCTTTTACTTTGTTAAGCTTCAACCTTGTGCTGTCTTCCACCCAGTCTCATCCCCCACTTATTATTTTTTTCTCTTCCACTATTGGTGCTTCTCATTGTATTTCTATTTTAATATATCTTTCATGGTAGAACGTCTCTTACTTTGACAACTACCGATATCATAAATTTATCATGAACTACTGATCACTTGACTCCTTTGATATATGTCACATCTCTTTGTTTCAATAATGCTCCTCCTAGTTTCAACATGTTCCCATACTATAAACTCTCTCACTTCACATGGACCCAAGTACAATGTATACAAAAGTTCTGAGAAATTAACGAATGTTTCAAGGTAAACGGGTTACGCCTGTTAATTTGTTAAGAAAAGTGCAATCTATTTTATTTACATATATATTTCTTTAGTTATCTATTCATTCATTTGTTTGTTTATTCATTTATACATTTATTCATTTAATAAATTACTTAATTATTACTTTATTTATTTATATATTCATTCAATTCTTCCATTATTCATTTATACACTTATTCATTTACTCATTTATTCATTTATACAATTATTAATTAATTAATTTTTTCAATTATTCATTTATTCATCTATTCATTTAATAAATTATTCATTTATTCATTTATTCATTTATTCAATTATTCTTTTATTCATTTATTATTTTTTTCATTTTTTCATTTTTTTTCATTTTTTCATTTTTTTCATTTTTTTTCATTGTTTTCATTTTTTCATTTTTCATTTTTTCAATTTTCATTTTTTTATTTATTCATTTATTCATTTACATTTATTCATTTATTCATTTATTCATTTATTCATTTATTCATTTATTCATTTATTCATTTATTCATTTATTCATTTATTCATTTATTCATTTATTCATTTATTCATCTATTGCTTTACTACTTTATTATTTTACTATTTTATTATTTATTACTTTATTACTTTATCACTTTATTATTCTATTACTTTATTACTTTATTAATTTATCAATTTATTACTTTATTATTTTACTACTTTATTACTTCTTTATTTACTTACTTCTTTACTTCTTTATTACTTCTTTATTTACTTACTTTACTGCTTCTTTGTTTCTTTGTTTCTCTATTTCACTGTTTCTCTGTTTCTCTGTTTCTCTGTTTTTTCTTCTTTGTTTCTTTGTTTCTTTGTTTCTTTGTTTCTTTGTTTCTTTGTTTCTTTGTTTCTTTGTTTCTTTCTTTCTTTCTTTCTTTCTTTCTTTCTTTCTTTCTTTCTTTCTTTCTTTGCTTCTTTGCTTCTTTGCTTCTTTGCTTCTTTGCTTCTTTGCTTCTTTGCTTCTTTGCTTCTTTGCTTCTTTGTCGAATGGCCACAGTTAGCTGGAATTTTCATTCTTTGGTTATCTTCATTTACCTAAGCTTATGAATCTTTCATAATTATTCGCACTATATCTTTGCTATGCTTTCCACGATGCTCCCCATTATTCAAAGTAAGTTTTTATACATTAATTTCTACACGCCACTCTAAAATTACCAGCACACCCTCACGTAGTGGGAAGTGAGAAACTCCTTAGAGGGCAAAGCTCTGGTAGTTACAGGTAGCCATTTTTTTTTTTTTTTTTTTTCGCTGGGCCGCCTTCTCTTTTGGCCAAAGCTGTCGGGAACCTACGCAGCAAGTCCGCAGTGGGTCCTGGGAATAGAACTCACGACCACATGCTCATTAGCTCAAGTCTGGCGCTAGTCAGAATATTGGCATTAAAGTGATCACTTGTTCTTAACGCTTGACCAATTAATGATTATGTTAATGATTATGCTCTGAAAACGCCGGACTTTTTTCATCTCAGAAGATCACTCTCGTTCTCATAGTGTTAATAAGATAAGCTGATATTGTGGGAAATGGTCTTCATCGTAACCAATTAGAAACTCAAGTTGATGTTATTCATCTTTTATCTTTAGTTTTTAATATAGCTATATTTTGTTTTCTTCTATGCTTCCCTACTACTCATATACTAATTTCTTTATCTAACAGTGTTTCTAACAACTCCTCTTAACCATTCTTGTCGTTTTCGTCAATATTGTGTACGTCATAATTTATTTGATTTATTGAAATGTTTATTTCCGTGTTGTTTCTAAATCATTCTCCTCTCCTGTACGAAATCCCTCATTTGCATATCACATAGTATCATAATTATTTTTTGTGCGATTGATTCATGGTTAAAACAGGAAGCAAGGAAAGGATGAGAGGCAGGGTAATAAAAGGTGTCATTTTTTTTTTTTTTCTCTAAACACATCTTATTTTGGAGTCATTGCCGTACAAGTGTCATAATTGTGTCGTGCGAGTACATCAACATGTCGGTATATTTTTCACATGATTACTGTCTACAGCTTCACTATATATAAACACTAACCTCAAAACAAGATTTCTCTCATTTCTCAATCTCGTAGTCCCTCCTTCATTCGTCTGCGTTTGTAATGCTTCCTCCGTTATCTTACCTGCCAGTTTATAGTTATTTCTGGATTTCCTCTCATTAATAAGAAAATTTTCATCAGAGTATTCACATCTTTCCCTACTACCACAGTTCCTCATACTCACTGTACATTCCATTATGTTCATCTTTTAGTTATTTCTACAAGATATAATTTTGGCAGTGTAAGCAAAAAAATTCTCTCTTCTAACAATGTCGACCTCCCTGCCATGTCCCACATTCTGTTGCAGCTCCACTCTCATTATATTTCCGCACTTCGTTACGCCTCCGCCTTAGAAAATTTTCACACCTAACAGCACCTCCCGACTCCTGTTACAATACCTACGACACTGAGTTTTTTTCCATTATGCACACTACCTTCTTCTAGTCTAACGCCTACTCGCTTTGATTTAATCATGATGTTATTCCAGGCACAAGAGTGTCTAAAATTAAGGTGACAGTAACCTTGGTGAACATAGAGTAATGATTAATGAATAAATATGTCTTCCATTATTCCAATCTATTAGTACTCTCAACCTATCACAAACACTGAAATAAATAAATAAATAAATAAATGAATAAATAAATGAATAAAAATATAAATAAATAGATACATAAACTAACTAATTGATTAATTAATTAATTGATCAAAATAAATAAATAAATAAATAAATAAATGCATCTAGACAATAATGAAAAAATATATACATTTTTTTAACTATATATTGCCACGCGCTATTTCTTCTGGACACTTCCTACTAATTGTTCTCATCTTCTTTACTCTTCAATTACTCACAAAATTTTTGCTTCCATTTCTATTTCCCTTTCATCTCTAAATTTATCTATTATGTTTTTCACTTCCTTCTATGATCTGTTAACATGTACAGTATGTGAACGAATGAATATATATACATATATAAATATATATATATATATATATATATATATATATATATATATATAGTATATATATATATATACATATATATATATAGCATATAGTTTCTTATCATCACTGTATACTCGAATTACACACACATACACGAAATATCGCGTTCAACCCATCTCGGCTATGATAGCACCGGAGGTATGTGAGCGTGGGAAATTTTATACATACACACTGAATGATTCCCAGTGATCAATTAATATCTTTTTCAACCATATATCACTTTTAATTCCATACCATCGCAAACGAGACTGAGAATCGCTCGAAGGAGGTATCCGTTGGAAATTCAAACGTGGACGATCCGAGGATTCGAACCCAGCTAACCCGCGCACATACGTCCGATGCTCTATCATAGCCAAGATGGGTTGAACGCGATATTTCGTGTATGTGTATGTAATTCGAGCATACAAATATGAGAAAGTCGTACTCAACTTATATCTCTCTTGATAGCTTATTGGGTTACGTCAATGTAACTTTGTTAAGGGTTAGCTGGGTTCGAATCCTCGGCTTGTCCACGTTTCAATTTACAACGGACAACTCCATCGAGCGATTCTCAGTCTCGTTTGCGATGGTATGGAATTAAAAATGATATGTGGTTGAAAAAAAAAAATATATATATATATATATGTGTGTGTATATATACAATATATATATATATGCTATACACACATACATATATATATATATATACATGTGTGTATATATGTATATATATATGTTATACACACACACACACACACACACATATATATATATATATATATATATATACTGTATACATATATATATATATACAAGCACCCGGACCTGGCTTCGCCAGGTGTGCTTGGCCTACGGCGTAGCTCGCTTCGCTTCGCTTGGCAATGTTTCGTAAAGATTCTCTTAGCAATATTTCGTAAAGATTCTCTTGGTAATATTTCGTAAAGATTCTCTTGTTAACATTTGGTAAAGATTCTCTTGGCAATATTTCGTAAATATTTTCTCATTAATATTTCGTAAAGATTCTTTTGTCAGAATTCCGTAAAGATTCTCTTTTTCTTGCTTCGCTTGGCAATATTTCGTAAAGATTCTCTTAGCAATATTTCGTAAAGATTCTCTTGGTAATATTTCGTAAAGATTCTCTTGTTAACATTTGGTAAAGATTCTCTTGGCAATATTTCGTAAATATTTTCTCATTAATATTTCGTAAAGATTCTTTTGTCAGAATTCCGTAAAGATTCTCTTTTTCTTGTTAGCACCACTTTCTTTTTCCATGGTAATATTAGTGTTTCCGGTGATGACTCATTTCCGGGTTGGGCCTTGCGTAGGAGGTTGGAAGGTTTAGAGAGAAATATTTTTTTATGTTAGTGGAGTGGAGATTCTCTTGGCAATATTTCGTAAAGATTCTCTTAGCAATATTTCATAAATATTTTCTCATTAATATTTCGTAAAGATTCTTTTGTCAGAATTCCGTAATTCCGTTTTTATGTATATAGATTCTCTTGGCAATATTTCGTAAAGATTCTCTTAGCGTTATTTCGTAAAGATTCTCTTGGTAATATTTCGTAAAGATTCTCTGAGTCTGAGTCAGATGTGTCCCCGGGAGTTAGTGTTTCCGGTGATGACTCATTTCCGGAGTAGGAGGTTGGAAGGTTTTAGAGAGAAATATTTCTTTATGTATATAGAAGTGGAGTGGAGATTCTCTTGGCAATATTTCGTAAAGATTCTCTTAGCAATATTTCGTAAAGATTCTCTTGGTAATATTTCGTAAAGATTCTCTTGTTAACATTTGGTAAAGATTCTCTTGGCAATATTTCGTAAATATTTTCTCATTAATATTTCGTAAAGATTCTTTTGTCAGAATTCCGTAATTCCTTTTTTATGTATATAGATTCTCTTGGCAATATTTCGTAAAGATTCTCTTAGCGTTATTTCGTAAAGATTCTCTTGGTAATATTTCGTAAAGATTCTCTGAGTCTGAGTCAGATGTGTCCCCGGGAGTTAGTGTTTCCGGTGATGACTCATTTCCGGAGTAGGAGGTTGGAAGGTTTTAGAGAGAAATATTTTTTTATGTATATAGATATGTTGAGACATTGTGACAAGTTGAAAAAGGTGTGAAAAAGAGAGTCACG
>NC_134789.1:27679110-27694110 GCF_046742065.1 Oratosquilla oratoria
GTGAAAATTTTGTCACTTTTGATGTTATCAATTCCCTTTAGAATCTTAAAGACCTGTATCAAGTCACCTCTGAGTCTACGCTTTTTTAGAGAAAACAGATTCATATGTTTAGTCGATTTTCGTATGATTTATTTTTGATATTTGGAATCAGTTTTGTAGCTGGCCGTTGTACTTTTTCCAATCTGTCAATGTCTTTAATGAGATTCGGTGATAATATGGAAACAGCATATTCCAAATGTAGACGAACTTACGATTTATATAGGTTGTTAATGAGTGATGGACTTTTGAAGTCAAAAGATCACGCAATTAGTCCTAGAATCTTATTTGCTTTCTCAGAGGCTGAAATACACTGCTTAGATTATTTGAGTTCGTTACTGATAATTACGCCGAGGTCCTTTTTACTATCCACTTTTGTTAACGAATTTCCATATAACTTGTAATCATATTTACTGTTATTTTTACCTATGTGCATTACCTTGCATCTACTTGTGTTAAATTTCTTTAGCCACTTTTCAGACCATTGTCGTAATTTATCTAAATCTTCTTGAATATCTAATTCATTTAAGTGATCATTTGCCATTCCGCACAGTTTTGTATCATCAGGAAATTTTAAAATAATAGATTTTAGCCGGTGGTCTATATAATTTATATACATATATATACTATAAATAGAAGTGGTCCAAGAACGGAACCTTGAGGAACTCCACTCGTAACATTTTTCTATCCAAAGGTTTTTCCAATTAAAACAACTCTCTGTTTTTGATCATTCAACCAATTACTAGTCCAGCTTAATAGGCTACCTCTTATTCCGTGTGAAGTCAATCTAGTAAGTAGTCTTTCGTGGGAGACGGTATCGAAAGATTTTGCAAAGTCTAGATATATCAAATCTATATTGTTTCTTTTGTCATAATTCGAGATGACTGTGTTGTAAAATTCGAGTAAGTTAGTCACGCAAGAACGTTTCCGTCAGAAACCATGCTGGCTATCATTTATCAAACAATTACTTTCTAAATGATGTTCAATAGCATCTCTGATGATATTTTCTATCATTTTTCCTACGATTGAAGTCAAATTTATAGGCCTATAGTTATTTAGTTTCTTTTTGTCATCTTTTTTTGATATTGGAGTAACGTTAGCTGGCTTCCATTCTCTTGGTATATCTCCGAATATGATGGATTTCTTGAAAATAATTTATAATGGACCTACAATGTCATTTTTCATTTCCTTTAAGATTTTTGGGTGCCAACCGTCAGGCCCTGGTGTTTGATTAACTTTGATATATACATATATATTTTTATATATCTTTTAACTTTTTTCTTTGTTATATTTATCGTAGTAAGTCAGTTCACCCTAGACTTTTCACAGGTTTCAGTTTCGAATTCACTTTGAGGTGTTTCGTTTACGAATATTGAGTTAAAATTGTTGTTTAAAATATCACACATTCCTTCATTTGAATATTCAAGTTGACCGTCAGCGGATGATAGTGGACCAATGATATTCCTAATGAGTTTTTATCTCTAATGTAACTATAGAATTCTTTGGATTTATCAGCGATATTTATTTCATATTGTCGTTTTTGTTTTTTATTGTCTTTTTTAATCTCTCTGTATTAATACATAACTTTGATAGTCATTAGATTCACCCGAGCACTTATATTTCTTATAAGCCTGTCTCTTTCTAGAAATACTTTTTTCAGTTTTTTTTTTTTTTTCAAGTATTTTCGGCGAGCCTGATTTGTGGGACGTCTGTCCTTAAATGGAATGTAAGTATGAATCATCTTAGTAAGCGTATTTTGAAATATTTCCCACATCTGATCTACAGGTCTTTCGTTTTATTTTGCTTCCCAATATGTAAGCTGAAGCTCCTGACGTAGTCCTATGAACTCAGTTTTACTGAAATCGGGTCTTTTAGAAACACAAGTATCTAAAAAAAAAAAAAAAATTTAGTTTGAATCTAAGTTGTGATCGCTATTTGCAATAGTTTCACCGACTTCTACATCGGTTATCATGCTTTTGCGACTAGTGATCAATAGATCAAGTAAGTTTCCATGTCTTGTGGGCTCTTTTACATGCTGAACTAAGTAATTGTCATCGAGAAAATCTATCAAGCGACTTCATATATTGTCATGTTGTAGGGTCATCCAATCAATGTCAGTAAAATTGAAATAACTAATTATCAATAAGTCCCGGTTGCAGAAACTAGACAGTTCATGAAACAACAGTTTTTCGTCTGCTAATGATAATGTTTTGGTTTATATATTACACCTACATTCATTTTTTTGTCCATTTGTTTCGTTTAATTCTACCCTCAAAATATCAAATGCATCCTGTTTCACTTTTTCTAAAACACAAGCATGGACATTGCTTTTAACGTACAACAGAACACGTCCACCTTTCTTGTGGTTTCTATCTTGATGAAAGTGTTTAAATCCCGCAATATTAAATTCAGCTTCAAACTCTCCACCATTTACCCATGTGATTTATCCATTAAACCTTATCGTTAATTTGCTCGCAAACTTACCATCCCGATCTGTGCAATAATCAATGCCTCACTTACCCAGAGCACACGTCCCACGGATTGGAAGACAGGCTTCATTACTCCCATCCCCAAATTTTCCAAACCCCAATCCTTTAGTGATCTTAGATCCATTACCATTATTTCCATTCCTAGTCTTATTTTGAGGATTATGTTTTCGAGTGGACTCCAAAATCAGCAGGTTTATTGATCCCCAACAGTTTGGTAATGTGAAAACATCCTCCACCACTCACTATCTTATTAGCTTCCTTGGCTTTATCTATAGAAATCTCGAGCGGCGCAAGACTTTACTTGCAGTGGCGTTCATTGACTTCAAGAAAGCCTTTGGCCTTGTTGATCACACCACTATCATCACCAAAGCCATCCACCTTGGCCTTCCTGCCTCCCTGGTGGCTTGGCTATCTGACTTCCTGACGGACCGATGTCAAGCTGTCAGATATCAGGGAACAAGAATGGGGCCATTGTGTTTCCTGATACTCATCAACGATGCCCTGGAAGGCACACTGCGCAGGTGGAAATATGTTGATGACTGCACGATGAGGATCCCTGTGTCCAACACTTACCTGGACTATAACCCACTGCAGGACACGCTGGACAGGCTACACACATGGATAGTGCACAACAGAATCACCATCAACCACAAGGAAATTGTGGTAATGCACTTCCACGCCTCCAATGACGTTTTCCCCTCTCCCCTGCTGACAATTGACGGCCAACCCCTACAGCTGGTCCAGTCAACCAAGCTTCTGGGGATCACCATCGACAGCAAGCTGACTTGGAATTAGAACACCGCTAACACCGTCAGGGCAGCTTCCTACAAGCTGTATATACTGTGTCGCCTGAGATTACTAGGGGCATAGGCTGAAGATCTCAAAACCATCTATACTTCCTTCATTTTGCCCAAGTTGATGTATGTGTCACCTTTCTAAGCCTTCTCACAGTCACGCAGCAGCGACAGCCGGAGAAAGTGCAGAAATGAGGCTGTCGCACAATTCTTTGCAACGAATACACCATCTATCGGCATGCTCTCACCACACTCGGATTTCCAACCCTTGCTGACCGTTACCTTTAGACTGAGGTCGTTTGCGGTCACCCTAGTGAAACATCCTCGTCACCGGGACTTGCTACTGTAATGGTGTACTTGAAGCATTGTATATTTATCATTGTATACTGTACATATGTTGTAAGAACCAAGTGTTCTGCTCGCTCGCTCGAGAGTTTTCCCGTTCTAAGTTGTTGGCGTCCCCAAGCGCTCAGTTTCTATCACGCCTCCCAAGCGTACGCACATTTTTATCTGTTGTGCTAATTAGTACATACAATTCTATCTTGTTTCATTAGCCACCCTCACATATATTGTGGCAGCGGCATAAAAACATTTGCTATTGTGTAAAATTTGTGTCTCATGGATTAGAAAGTATTTCAAACGCAGCTTTGAACTTTGCAGTGTTGTGAACTTTGGAGCCGGCCGGCATGTTGCACCTGTATTTATGCTTTTTCTTCTTTCTAGTTTCTAGGGTTACATGATTTAGTAACTCTTAAGAAATGATAGTACTTAAGGAACAGTGTATTGGCAAGGTCCGCTACGTGATTTTATTGAGAGACGAATGCCTCTTGGTGCTACCGCCGCCCTGCCTGAGAAGAACCTCTGCTTGGCCGCCGCAGGTGCTACTGCCGCCCTGCCCGAGGCAAGCCTCTCCCCGGCTGCCGCCTCACTGTTCCCTGGAAAGGCGAACCTCTGCCCGACCGCGGCCCGCTCGACTGTCTCCAGGAAAGGCGTACCTCTGCCCGACCGCCGCCTCACTGTTCCTTGGGGAGGCGAACCTCTGCCCGACCTCTGCTCGCCCGACTGTTCTCTTGGAATGGCAAACCACTGCCTGCCCGCCGCCTCACTATTCCCTGGAGAGGTGAGTTTCTCGGCCTCGCTACCCTCTATGCCGACGCCGCCATGAGCCGACACTATTCAGCACCGCCATCAGTCCCGAACCGCCCTGCCCTGCCGATAACGCTGCCTCTAGCCTCCTCCACCGCTTCGAGATGTCGTTGTCATTGCTGCCTGTCCTGGACTGCCCGCTGTGTCGCCGCTGTATGTCCCGCACCGGCATGCCGCCCCCAGCTGCCGCCGTCCTGACCTGCTACTAACGCAGCCTCCAGCCGCTCCGAGCTGCCATAGTCGTGCCACCAGCCGTCGCCCCGAGATGCCAATAACGCTGCCTCCAGCCCCCACCGCCGCACAGAGCTGTCACTGCCAGAGCTGTCGACGCCGCAGCCGCCTGCCGTGCCACCACCACCTGCCACAGGCCACTGCACGGTGGCCCACCGCCTCTTCGTCCAAGGACTACCGGCCACTCCCAATGGAATGTCACCTGTCCTACCGGGCAGACGCCAGCCGCTAACCACCACTTCCGGATTGCCAGCCGAACCACCTGCCGTCCACGGATCCCTACCAGCCTGCACGCTAACACCAAGCCTCACACCTGCAGTGTCGGTGACTTCCGATCCTGCTGACAGCTCGTCGCGCCTCGAGACTGAAAATTCTTTCCTCATGCCTCGTCACGAAGGTGTGGATAATGTAACAAGTTCACACTTTGAAAAATTCGTTTTCTGAACCATTCATGTACCATAATTAATTTTCTTTATTATTGTCACCCAGCTGGGACTTGCATTATAGAAATGTATCATTATTAATGCTTTTATGTCTCTCATATCAATATGTAAATATCTATAAATGGTAGTAGTAATATTCTGTATGGATAGAATAGTATTACGTAAACCAAATTATTCGCGGTGCTCCTAAATATGAATCATGTCTTTCTCGCATGAAGAGTTATGTTTCACCGAGAAGACATCGGCTTAAACCAGATATATTCGCATTTTATTTCTAATAAACAAGTCCCGAGAGAATTGGAACTTTCTTAATTTCATCCTTATTCTCGGGGAAGTGTACCCCTCACCAACTGTAGTAACATACCACTACAGGTAAAAGCCACTGCTAGGAATCGAATTCGCGACTACGAAGAAGCGATTACACCACCAGAGTACTCCAGGCTATTCAATTTATCTCCATGACAATATTTCGGTTGTAAAGGAATTATTCCGTACCAACTATTCGAATCACTACCAATTATTTTTGTAGCGCTTTAATACTAATCTGATTCTCTTTCCATTACTTTTTGTAAAGTTTCTGAAAGAGCTCATATGGCCGGCGTATATGAATAATCTCTAAATTTCATTTCGAGTTGCAAAGAAAGACCGGGATCTCTGTAATTCTCTATCCATCCCTTTTAATGCTAAGTTATATATATATATATATATATATATATATATATATATATTTATACATATATATATATATATATATATATATATACATATATATATATATATCCACCAATTTGTCCTCGAAATATGAAACAGCTGATTGAAATAATTTTTCACTTTCGTCTGTTAATATCTATAAAAAGAAAACATAACTGGAAGCGGGAATAACCACTTCAGGTATGGAGACGTTTCTGCAGGTTAGACAACCTCTGACAAATCATTAAAGTTGAAAAAAAATTATACTGATCAACATCAAAATACGTAATGTCTGGTTCAAATAACAATTTATTTTTGTCAGCTCATATCCATATATTAAAAAAAAACATAACTGGAGCGGAAATAACCACTTTAATTATGGAAGTGTTTCTGCAGAGTAGACAAATTCTTTTGAGAAAATCGTTGAAGCTGAAAAAAAGTTTCTGCAGGTCGACATTTAAAATGCAAAATAACCATGGAGTCATAAAAACTATATATTGAAACGTATTCAAAATATTTATGGGTATGAAATGCATATATAGAAAAATATTATATACCTTCAATGACCTTGAAACAAGATAACATACTCTAACTAAAATGGTTGAACTTTCTGAGGAGAAGAGATTTCTCCCAATTGAATGAAGTTGTCTAGTCTTACCCAGCTATATCATAATAATTACCTTTTCAGGATTCAACCACCTTAACTTCTTTGGACCATTGGATATTGTTTAGTACATCGAAAAAAAAAACTCTGAAATTATCTGAAGCGAGGCGATTTTATTTAAGGGAAACTTCTGTTCAAAATCTTTAAAGATGATAATTTCAACCATCTTGGGTATTTTTATTTTGGTGATAATAACAATCCAGAATAAGCGAGACCATTGTCTTTTGTCTCTCACAATGGTTTTGTAGATATAAGATGCTTGATTCATACATCTGTAAGATAAATTGTCAATCACAACAGTTCTGTATCTACAAAATAGATACAGTAGTTCATACCTCAATTCCAATACCATGCGTAATTATTCTCATACAGCTTTCGACTAAGATCCATTAGCGAGGACAAATCACTCTGCTGTGTCTGTCAGCGTAACATTTCACGATAGATTGTGATTCTATCGGACCAAATCTGATGCGTTTGATTGTGTCCTGGAAATTAATTTTGCACTTTGAATATCTTTACTGTCATCTCTGTCATGATTCTGATGGTCTATTCTAGCTTTTTATCTACCTTAGCATGAGGGCCAGTGTTTGAAAAATAAAAACATCAGATTATACAAGAACAAATTGCTAAAGGAATCATATTTACGAATGTGTTGACTGAATGAGTATAAAATCTAGTTCAACCCCGAATAAAACCGTCTGAGATAGAGTAAATTCAACATTAAATCCTGGCTTCAGCTGAATGAAATATTCAATCAATCAATCAATCAATCAATCAATCAATCAATCAATCAATCAATCAATCAATCAATCAATCAATCAATCAATCAATCAATCAATCAATCAATCAATCAATCAATCAATGTCAGTCAATCAGTCAGTCAGTCAGTCAGTCAATCAATCAATCAATCAAGCAAGCAAGCAAGCAAGCAAGCAAGCAAGCAAGCAAGCAAGCAAGCAAGCAAACAAGCAAACAAGCAAACAAGCAAACAAGCAAACAAGCAAACAAACAAACAAACAAACAAACAAACAAGCAAACAAGCAAACAAGCAAACAAGCAAACAAGCAAACAAGCAAACAAGCAAACAAACAAAAACAAGCAAGCAAGCAAGCAAGCAAACAAGCAAGCAAGCAAGCAAGCAAACAAGCAAATAAAGAATCAACCACTTGGAATCTAGTACTGAACAAAGGCTTCCTCCAACAAATTTCCATAGTTGGGTGGCTGCGCTAACCTCTGCCACACCACTTGCAAATTCCAATGTAACACCTATCCACCTTATGTTTGGTCTCCTTTCTTGCTTTCCACCTCGTGGCGTCTTCCTTATCTCATTTTTCTGGCTACTTTCCATGACCAATTCTATTGCGCCCCTTTTATCACCTCTAGTCTGCTCTCTTGCCCAACTTGTTTCAATCCTGTTTCCAATATTATTCCAAGTCTTGATATTCCAATTACTCTTTGTGCATTCCACAGCTTTGTCTCTATTGTCTATACCCGGAGATTATAGCTAGGATATTACGACGATTGAAAAATTTGCTTTTCAAACAAATTTGAAAGAAGCCTCTCAATTATGTCACGTCTCTTTTATTCAAATTTGATTATATTTTGTTAACTTTAGAATCTGGTGAAAACTTTTATACTTTTTAAGTACTTCAAGATTCTCATAATCAGTTATGCAAGTCTTATTTTGAGCTTTAGTGCAGAACATTACTTTGGATTGGCCCTTATTAATTTTTTAACCTATTTTTAGAATTACCTTGTTCAAATTACTCAGCAAATCTTACAAGACTTTCTTTTTCTGAAAGTAGGATGTCATCTACAAATCTCAGGTAAATGAAAATTACCTTTCATTAAAAAAAAAAAATCCTTCCTAACTCCCTTTTCTTAGGACGTCTCCAAGGAAAGCTCTAAGCAGCCTTAATGATATTGTGTCGACTTGCTGTGCTAATTTCTTAATTTCTTTATATTTCCCTATTCAAATTATAAACGTGTCTTTTGCATAGGTAGTCCGTATCTTTTTGGAAGCAAGCTTTTGAAGATTGGTAGTAAAGTAGGACTAAGGAAGCATACAAGAGACATAGAAAGAAAAGAGGCGAAGCAAATCACAATAAGAGGGAGGGAGAGAAGAGCGAATGCAGTATTTCAGGGATTTATTGAATGTCGAGAGAATAAGGTTGGCTTTGTTGAGCCAGTGAGAAGAAGATGAGTAGTCTACACCAAGAGGCGCGTAACTGCAGCCGAAGCCGTCACCTTGGCCCTGTGCGGTTAGAATGTTTGGGTAAGTAACATTCACTGTTGGGAATATATATAAAAAAATGAGATTCAGATACATCATTAAGCAAATGCGAGATGCGAGACTAGCACGCTTCCAATTACACCAACAGCGCATCAATAGGAGGTGAGGAGCCTACTCAGAGTCGCACATCTTCGGTCGAAGTCATTAACTTTGCCCTACGCGCTTGGATACTTGTGGCAGGTAACAGCCTTACTTCTTACTTCAGCTCCTAGTAGTAGGCGTTATGCCTGTCAGTGGTCCCAGCATGTTTCTCCATCTGGCTCCATCATGGAAAGCCCTTTCCTCCCTCAGTATTTCGATGTAGGGCGAATCATGTCTGCTGAAGGCTTCTTCAACATTGTTTTCCCCCATTTCTTTCTCGGTCTTCCTCTTGACCTTCCTCCGCCCGGCATCCACTCCCAGCATTCCCTTGCAATTCTTTCTTCCTCAATTCTTTCTAAATGTCCTAACCATCTTAACTGGGCCCATCTCTCTCTCTCTCTCTCTCTCTCTCTCTCTCTCTCTCTCTCTCTCTCTCTCTCTCTCTCTCTCTCTCTCTCTCTCTCTCTCTCTCTCTCTCTCTCTCTCTCTCTCTCTCTCTCTCTCTCTCTCTCTCTCTCTCTCTCTCTCTCTCTCTCTCTCTCTCTCTCTCTCTCTCTCTCACTCTCTATCTCTCTCACTCTCTCTCTCTCTCTCTCTCTCTCTCTCTCTCTCTCTCTCTCTCTCTCTCTCTCTCTCTCTCTCTCTCTCTCTCTCTCTCTCCTCTCACTCTCTTTCTCTCTCTCTCTCTCTCTCTCTCTCTCTCTCTCTCTCTCTCTCTCTCTCTCTCTCTCTCTCTCTCTCTCTCTCTCTCTCTCTCTCTCTCTCTCTCTCTCTCTCTCTCTCTCTCTCTCTCTCTCTCTCTCTCTCTCTCTCTCTCTCTCTCTCTCTCTCTCTGCCCCTCTTCCTTCTCTTGAACTGTTCTCTTTCTCCTATTATCTTTCTTTTCATCTGTATACATAAGATATTATTATTAGGGATCGCTATTAGGGATTCTTTTCATCTGTATACATAAGATATTGTTATTAGGGATCATTATTAGGGGCTGTATTAGCATTAGTTACCGCAGGCGCTCCGCATATGGAAATCGGTATATGTGTATCGCCTAGAGAGAGGAGTATCCGAAACGTGGTGGGTATAGAACTAAGACAGTCTCTTCTCTCAAGCATCTGAATTAGTCAAAAAACTAAGGCAGTCTCTTCTCTCAAACATCTAAATTAGTCAAAATGCCTTCTAACTTACGAACCTGCGAAAGTTGCAGATTTAAGGTGCCAAGACAATATTTCAAAAACTCGTCTATATGCCGCATGTGTGTCTTTAAAAATAGATAAGACAAAGACCCCCAATAGATCAAGGCTCTGAAGGAGCTGTGTGACTCACTGAAGGCAAAATATGAGGCCCTTGTAGAAATACTGAAGGCGAAATATGAGGCCCTTGACGAATTCGTGACCGAGAACGTGGGGACAGTCCCACAATTGCTTGCACTGATACACTCACGTGAAAATGCTGTCCCCGAAAATGACATTTCTTCTTTATAGGACAGTCTCCAACCTGCACTGCAGGCACTGATACACTCACGTGAACATGCGGTCCCCAAAAGTGACATTCATGCTTCACAGGATAGTCCTCAACCTGCACTACAGGAAGCTTCCCCACCCGCCACACGGGATGGGGGATGTCAAATGGTCAAGAAAGGTGCCAAACCCCACCGCAAGGCGCAGGTATCGTCAGAATCCACCACCTCCAATAAATTTAAAGTTTTAGATCTAGCCAAGGAGGACGAGTTTGAAACTTGGTTAGGCACCAATCCGAAGAGTTCTATGGTCGTTCTTCATATGGCTGCAGAAGGTGTTATATGCATGGAGGTGCCTAACTCGATGACATTGCCGAGTCCTGTGACGATGTCACAAAAGACGCAGACTCGAACACGGTATTCATAAACCACGCCGGTACGAATGACGTCGAGTCACCGTGATCAGAAGAACTCATTGAAAAGTACCGGAGTACAATCAGGAAATATAAAGAAAATGTTACTGGTTTCAGGGACCTTTCCCAGATTCAAGAAAAGGGAAAATGTTTCGACATCAACAGATTCTACAACATCGCGAACAGAAAAACACTGTACTTCGTCAATTTCTGGGACAACGTCTACTTCGATAAAACTCTGAGGAAAACGGTCTCCACTTGAATGCGGCCGGAGCAGTAAGGTTAGGTAGGCTGCTCAACAACAGCCTGGCCGACATTAGGAAAAAAAAACTCAGCGGAGCCCCCATCAACACCTCCGTAATAAAGCAAAAAAGAAAAGTGACAGTTATCAATCTCTGTTACTTTAATGCTCGCAGCGTACGAACCAAATTCGAAGATCTAGAGATTCTCGGAGCGACAGATAACTATCACGTGATAGGAGTAACAGAAACATGGTTGGATATATCAAGTCGAGATTTTATTGAGGAATACTGTTTGCCGGGATACTCAATTTTCAGTTGCGAAAGAGAAATTAGAATAGGTGGTGGAATAATCTTGTATATCCATAACTCCCTCCAACCATCACTGTTAAAAACAGAGGAAGTAACAAATGTTGATATATTGTTTGTTGAAATTAAAAACAATTGCAGTAAATCTAAAGTAATGATTGGAATTGTTTATAGACCAGCGGGTCAGCTGCCGGAAGATGAATTATTATTCGACTTAATCGTAGAAACTAACCAACGCTGAGAGACAGTAGTCATGGGAGACTTTAACTTACCGATTAAGAGATGGGGCGAGGATCTGAATTCGGATACAGGACAAGACTTGTATAATAACTTACTGGAAAGTGACTTCCACCAATACGTAAACAGCCCTACTCGAGAAAATGATATCCTTGACCTAATATTTTCTACAACAGACAATCAGGTAAATTAAATAAATGTCGGCCCAATATTCAGTACTAGTGATCATCGTATCATCACATTCAAAACTAAAATGAAAGCTAGCTATCTAAGATCAGCAAAGAAAAAGTACCCGACTTCCATGGAGCCAATTTTAATAGACTCCGAACATTACTAGAAAACTCAGACTGGAGCACAATTCCGAACGAGATTGATATTGATAAAGCGTGAGAAAACTTTACCACGGAGCTAAACAATGTTGTAAATCTCTGTGTTCTCTATCGTGAAAGACGTCCGGCAACAAATAAACCAAAGTGGTTGAATATGGAAATTAGTAACAACCTCCCTCGTAAAAAGCGTGCGTAAAAAAGTATTTATCAACTAAGAGCCAAGACGATAAACAAACACTAGACAGAATTCGCCGCGAAACCAAAACACTGATAAAGCGTAGTAAGAAAATTCTTGAAGAATATATTGCTGAGGCAAGAAAATCAAAACCTAAAGGATTCTATAGTTATGCGAATAAGAAGAAAACGCTTACCTGTAGCATTGGACCACTAAATGACGATGAAGATAAACATATTAATGATGAAAATAAGATGGCCTCAAACCTTAATATATATATATATATAGATATATATATATATATATATATATATATATATATATATATATATATATATGTGTGTGTGTGTGTGTGTGTGTGTGTGTGTGTGTGTGTGTGTGTGTGTGTGTGTGTGTGTGTGTGTGTGTGTGTGTGTGTGTGTGTGTGTGTGTGTGTGTGTGTGTGTGTGCGAGTATGTATATATATATATATATATATATATATATATATATATATGTATATATATATATACACATATATATGTATATATATATATATATACACACACAACACACACACATATATATATATATATATATGTATATATATATATATATATATATATACACACATATATGTATATATGTATATATATATATACATATAATATATGTATATATACACATATATATATACATATATATAACATATATATGATATAATATACATATATATATATATATATATATACATATATATATGTATATATATATATATATGTATATATATATATATATATATATATATCACAAAATGTTCCAAAACGTTTTAAATCAACTCATAATTACAGAAAGTGATGCTGTACAAGTGATTCATAACCTCAAAATAAATAAAGCCCCGAGACCTGACAAAATCTCACTTAGAATTCTGCGAGAAGTCAAAAATCAAATCAGTAAACCTTGTGCATCCTTTTCAACAAATTTTCAACACTTGGTAAAGTCCCATCAGATTGGAAATGTACTAACGTAACACCAATATTCAAAAAAGGGGACAAATCACAACCAGGTAACTACTGACCGATTAGCCTGACTTCGATTGTGTGTAAACTGCCAGAGACAGTGTAGTGAAATTTTTAGAAGAAAATAAAATTATGAAAGATTCGCAACATGGCTTCCGAAGCAAACGCTCATGTTTAACTAATCTCTTCGACTTCTTTCAATACGTCTTTAAGAAATATGAGGAATGTAGATTTGCTATTATAACTTATCTAGGTTTTCGGAAGGCATTCGATAAAGTTTCCCATAAACGATTGCTCGACAAATTAAAAACGCACATTATTTCTGGCAGTATCCACAACTGGATTAAAGATTGGCTCTCTGAGCGAAAACATGAGAGTCGTATAACGGAGCCTCACCCAGTTGGCTCGACGTTAAAAGTGGCGTACAGCAAGGATCAGTTTTGGGAACCGTTTTGTTTTTAATATATGTAAATGATCTAGACGACGGGCTCCTCTGCAAAGTATCAAAATTTCCTGATGACACAAAAATTACAGGGAAAGTAACAACCAACAAAGAGAAAGAAACCCTGCAATCCGATCTAGACAGATTATCAAGCTGGGCTAGCAAGTGTCAAATGAAATTTAACGTTAACAAATGTAAAGTCACGCTCATTGGAAGTAACAATGATAACATCCAATACCAAATGAATGGCTAAATACTGGATTCTGTAACTAAAGAAAAAGATCTAGGGGTTCTAATGTCAAATGACTTGAAGCCAATTCAACATTTCTCGGAAGTTGTTAAAACAGAAAATAAATTGATTGGCTTCATCGGAAGAGTCTTCAAAAAAAAAAAAAAATCAGAACAAATATTGCTAAACCTTTATAATTCCTTGGTCCGTCCCCATCTCGAATACTGTGTACAATTTTGGTCCCATACTACCAGAAAGATATTAGTAAACTAGAAAGAGTGCAACGGAGAATAACTAAAATGATACCAAGGCTGAGAAATCTGCCGTACGAAGAAAGATTTAAAAGTCTAAACTTATTCTCACTTTCAAAAAGAAGAATGCGAGGAGATTTAATTGAGGTTTTTAGAATGTTCAAAGGCTTTGACAACATCAATGTCGAAGACTGCTTATTATTAGACTAATCAGATATAAGAAGACGTCACGATTTTAAAGTAATTGGTAAACGATTTTTTTTTTTTCCGAATGAAAGTAAGCACTTCTTCTTTAACCGGGCTGTTAATGTGTGGAATTCGTTACCTTTCACTGTCGTTGAAAGTAACATAATAGTAACATTTAAAAATTGCTTAGATAAATACTTGGACTCTAATAAAAAAAAAAAAGTGATGTTGTTTACTGTATGCTTAGAGGAGGAACCATGTTAGAGAGCTGGATGAGTGCATACATAGCTCCACTATATAAAGGAAAACGAAGCAGATATGAATGTGATATCTTTGGAGGGATCAGTCTGCCAAGTGTAGTTGGAAAGATATATGGGAGGGTGTTAATTCAGAAAGTTAGGTGAGGAACAGAGGGACTATTTTAGAATGAACAGTGCGTGAATCAGTTTTGCGTAGTAACGCAGATATGCGTTTTTTTCAGAGTTTAGCTTTTCTCTTATATTTTTATATATTTTGAGACAGCATGTAACAGGGTTAGCAAGATAGGCTTGTAGGATGTGATGGAAATGTTCTAGTATGGTATAGGGAATGCCTTCTGTGGTCAGTCAAATGTTACAGTTGTTTTAGGGTAGGGGGTTTAGATAATAAGTGGTTTGAGGTAAAGATGGAGTTGCGTGTTTTGTGGTATCCTCTTGGTTTTTCAACGTGCAAATAGATGGTGTGGTACGGGAGGTAAAAGTTAAGGTGATATGCGGGGTTTTGTAGAAGAGTGAGAGGTGAGCCAATTGCTGTTTCTAGATGACACTGTGCTCGTGGCTAGATCAGAAGAAGTAACTGGTGGAGGATTTTGGCAAGGTATGTGAGAGGCGAAAGCT
>NC_134789.1:27699110-27701610 GCF_046742065.1 Oratosquilla oratoria
GTGACTGTATATAGTCTATGGTTAACCCTTCCACGCTCCCACCCAACAAGGGGAGAGTAGGATTTAGGTATACATATTAACCCAATATTCCCAGGGGTCATGGGAGAGTGCACAGTGTGCACCCACCACCTTGACACTAGAGAAAGACAGCAGTGGACCATCTGATGTCGACTCAGGTTGTTTTGGCTCAGAGCATGCCTTACCCAAAGACTCAAGTCAGTCAGCCCAACCAATTTGCATCTCCAAGACAGTAAGGGCCACCCGTCCTGGCCTGAATAGAGGACCAAAAAGGCGTGTTGCTAGTCTCACGGGCACATCTCAGTATAACCAAAGCATTACGATATCATTTAGCTTCCAGGAATCCCATCTCCAGGCCAGGTGTGGATGTCACGCGCGGCAAACAAAAGTTAGTGATACATAATGGGGTTGAATGGCCATTGACTCATATAGTTTATCTGCCCTTTGAGAGTTTTCTTTTTCCTCCACCTAGGTATCCAACACGCCCTGCTTTCTGCCGGGTGACCAGTAGTGGACACGATTTCATCGCCGACAGTTCACTAAGGATAGGTGCCTCACCTAATATTCACTAAACTGAATAGAATCGCATATTGGCACAGGGTAACCGTAACGAAAAGGTTGATTTACTCTGGCTTTAATGACTGAGTTGTCAATAAATTATTTTCTATTGGTAATTGATATTCTTTAGGTTTTACAAATTAATCTTTTTTCCTTTCAGATCCGACCTTTTGTGGTGCCGTCGATTGATTAGTGTTTAACCAAGAGCACCTCCAATGGGAGTGATCAGAGATACCCACATAAGAACGATTTGGGAAATAAGAAATCAAGGTATACGCTGCCACCACCCAATCGTCTATATGGATATATCTGACCATAAGTGGAAACTGCTCCTTGTTATTCACGTCTGACTCCGTCCCCTTTCCTCAGGTCGTTCGGGGTTGGTTCTGGGTAGCGAAAAGGCCTATGCCCAAGTGGGGTAGTAAAAGAATATAAGTGAAGGTTTTCTATGTGTTATTTATTACACTGAAGCAAAAATATAGTAAGAAAATACAAAAGTATATTGTGGTTTTCTCCAACTAGACAATCTATTGATCCTTACAGTATGAAAAATATATGGGTATGCGAGACATTTAATAACACAGTTTTTTTTGCTTATGGGCATCATAAGTAAGGTCACAGGCACGTGGAAAAACGTAGTTATTTACGCTCCAACCTTCCGGTCACTGTATAAGTCTACTTACAATATTGTGTCTACCTTCAACCCCGTGTTCTTATTAGAGAACGATCACAGACAGAATTGTACTCTAAGGATTACACTCTCATAGCTAATGTATATATGCGTGACACCGTCTAACTCCTTCCACGCAGTGTTTGTGGAGTACACTCCCTTAAACCCTTTTTTTTCCATACCTGTTATCGGGATAGTTTTTGGCATCAGATTCAAAACTTAATAATAATAATAACTATCTACCTACTATATCTGCACTATATCATTTAACTCACATATTGACATTTATTTTCATTAATCTTACAGAACGTACCCATACCTGTTATCGGGATAGTTTTTGGCATCAGATTAAAATTTTAGCTGCGCACAAAAAAAAAACGAGACGGCTATGTGTTCGTATCTATGGGTAAAATACTAACCTCCCTGTTGTATTATTTCGTAAAACTTCATTTCGCTTCTCAACACAGCCCCTAGCTGCTACAATCTCTCCCTAAACTATTTCTTTAGTGGAATCCTGATCTGAAAGTTGGGAATTTTTCCTATTACTCTTAAAATTAATGGCCTTAGTTTACGCCTCTGTCCGAACGTGTCAGTGACGTCACGGGTGGGCGGAGCTACGGTGCGCCCGCTATGTTCGAGAACATTCTAATGTCGCCCCGAAGATTAGTTGAACCAAAATCAGCTGAAATATATTTGTAGCTATCTCCTATTGTATGTTTTTCTTCAATGATTATAGTAAGGCTCTTTGCCAACACATCTTGATGGACAGACATAGAATAGAATAAATTCATGGTCTATTAAGGCTCTATTTTCTACTTTGCTTCTTGGTTGAGTAAAACCGTCACGATGTCCATACTACCCAGTCTCTCAAGTCAACACTCAAATAAATAAATAGATAAATAAAACGAAATTCCAAAAATAATATCCCTTCAAAATTCCTGTCCTTACACTTTCACCAATATCTCATTATGAAGTTATTAAAACAACAAAATAATTCGTAAAAGTATTTTTTCTTTATTTTTCTTCTCTTTTCTTTTCTCAATTTGGTACAACCTATAGCTATTTTCTAACCAATCTAGACCCAAGGAAATTTTCTCAAATAATTTTAATAAATCCATGGAAAACACCCAGCCAAATAGTATTATCTGCTGTCAGCCAGAGGAAAGTTCATAATACTAGTGCTCTGAAGAGATTCCCCTATTAGCTCATTTCATTCTTCCTTGACTAAAGTCTCTTCCATTTGTAACTCACGAA
>NC_134789.1:27711610-27719110 GCF_046742065.1 Oratosquilla oratoria
CTATCTACTGTATATACCTGCCTATAGATTACCACATTCCAAGCTAGTCATTGTAGATAAATTGATTGCTGAAATTTTATCGCAGGATTTCATAGAACACAATCAAAGTTAATGGAATTTCCTATACATTCTAGTGCCAAAATTAGATGGTACCATTCGTCCAGTTATTGATTATAGGGAAATGAATAAACAGAGAGAACCTGATTGACTACCATTGTCGGTAATAACAGATATATCTCTTAGTTTAGGAAAAATGATCGGTATTTTAGCATTATAGATATCAAATCAGCGCTCTAGTATATCGAGTTGCACGAAGATTCTCGCGACTATTCATAATTTTCTACAACAACGGGGCACTACTTGTTCAAATGAACGCCCTTTGGGTTGATGCAGTGTTGAAAGTGAAGCTTGAAAACTGTAGGTTTTTGCAGGATAATATAATTTATTTGGGACATAAGAGAGATAGACATAGATTTAGTACAGTGAACCAAAGGGTAGAAGCAGTAAAGAACTACCCAGTACCAAACAATGTAGACAAAGTTAGAAGTTTCTTAGGATTGACAAGTTTTTATAGGAAGTTTATTAAGGAATATATAATCATATCTAATCCATGAAGTTTTTTGTGAAGGAAATATTCAAAGTTCATTTGACAAATTGAAAGGTAAACTTACTAGTTCTCCAGTTCTCTTTTTTTTTTTTTTTTTTATTAATTATGATAGAGTTCATTCTTTGTACGGATGTGTCAAACGTACGGTTAGGAGGCATACTGATGCAAGAGAGAGATGGAAAATTGAAACCAATAGATTTCACGTCTAGACTTTGTAACAGTGCAGAGAAAAAGTACTCCATTACAGAAAAAGAAATAATAGCAGTGGTATATTAACTGAAGAGTTTTAGAGATATGATACTGGGATACCAAATCATAGTGTGGACTGATCATAAAGCTACTCAGAACTTATTCAAACATGAGAGTATTAGAGGCAGATTAGTCAGGTGGTTTACTACACTTCACTATTACGAGGTTAAGTTTGAATACATTCCAGGCAGGAAGAACGTTGCAGCAAATGCACTATCTAGGAATATTAGCCAACCAACGACAGGGTTGGTAAATTTTATCTGCAATATTAATGAACTAGTAACATTAGATGAGGAACTGATAATGAAGGGACAAAGAAGAGATCAGACTTGGGAAAAAGTAGCCTAGATTTTGATGAACCCAAGAGGTATTCCTCCAAAACTACCAAAGGGCTATTAGAGGAATTTCATTTAAGCAATGGAATTTTGTATAGAAAAACAGTAGTAAGTGGGAAGGATATTTCTAGGGGCCCAGTGAATCAGTTGGCAATGCCACAAACTCTTGTGCCAGAGGTGTTGAATTTATTTCATGATAGTGAATATAGTTCTGATCTAGGAAAAGATAACATTTATAGACAAGCACAACTTAAATACTTTTGGTCAGGCATGAAGAGAGATTTTACTTACCGGTACATATTGATAATTGCTTGAAATTTGTTGAGGTAAAAGGAAATGCACATAAATCTGCTCTTGTGCTATCATATCCCATACCACAGAAACCTTGGGAAAGAGTTCATTTAGATACACTTTAGTTACATATGCCTGAAAACGGATATAAATATGCATTTGTTGCCATTCATTATCTTTCAAGATTTTGTATTTTACAACCCATACCAAATAAAAGAGCTAAAACAATTTATTCAGTGATATATTAACAATTCATATGTAATTTCACTACTACCAAGATCTTAGTTTCAGACAATGGTACTGAATTTAACAAAACAAAACAAAAATTATATATGTTATTTAAAATAAACAAAATTTATATAGAATTCAATCACCCGCAGAACAATGAGGCTGTAGAAAGGTTAAATAAGAAAACTATCAGTTGTTCTAGAGGTTTGATAAGTCCACAAAGTATAAATTGAGATAATTAGACGCCTTGTGTTAAATATGCATTTAATAACCAAAACAATACAGCTATAGGTGAAACTCAACACAATATTATCTACCTGGAAGACAAAATTCCCCCATATGAAATCTTAATTGCAGAACCGGAGCCAGTGTATAACATAGATGATTACATCTCAAATAGGATACATACATTTCAAGCCATAAACCAAAGAGTAAGGGAGCACATGAAAGATTATACACAGGAGATGAAGAAGCAACAGCATAAAATAACACACAAAATAGAATTACAAATTGGAGGTTTGGCCATGGCTAAAATGCATACAATCAGTAATAAACTTTCACCCAGATACTCCGGTCCATATAGAATAATTTATTTTGCCGGTAGAAATAAATGCAGGATACACTTAAAAACTAGGGAAGTGTCAGTTAGACATATAGATAGGTTAAAAAAACAACTATGATAGAACTTAATAATGATGATAATTTTGACAATAGCTGTGAGACAACTCTTTTTGATAAAGAAGAAAAACAAGATACCCACTTTATACATTCTATTGAAAAAAATTAGTTCTGAATAATATCAGGAGTACATTGATAATATTATGTTTGAACTTAATATTAACACAAAATTTTACAGATAACATTAGATTTATAATACTAATGTGTATGGTGCATGTCTGGGATTGGAAACCTATGCGACCTGGACCCTTGGCAATGTATAAAAGCAACGCCATTAAGTACTGTAAGATAACTTTTTCCATGAAACATTGAAAATTTCTTATGAAGCTTCACTGGGTAAGAATATGTCTGTAATGCAGAAATGTCACCACAAAAATATATTTGTTAACCAGGTTATTCATAGTAACATAGAAAGTTCATATTTCCTATTTTTTCCCAACAAAACCAGATTATCTATTATCGGTTCTGAATTAGATTCTAGATTAAAATCAGTTGAAGGTACTATCTTAGTTTCTGACAAATGTGAAATTCATGCAGGGACACTCTCCAATATTGCTAACACCCTTAATACTGTGCATATCACCAATAAAATATTCCTCACAGATATCAACAATACCTTACCGAAAAATTCACCACATTTAAAAATAAGAAAGCAACGTCCATTGTGATCGAGCATAAATAACTCTTGAAATAAAAATGGTATATTTCTTTCATAATTTATCTTTTCTCCTCCTTAGTTGTCGCTCCCTTAATATAATTCATTGTAATCAGAAGGATGAAGACATCAAAATCATATTCAACATTTACCGGGATAAAATTGTAGTATGCCGAGCCCTGTAAGAGGCTGGTAAAAAAGAGTGTAGAAAGAGGGGTAGAAGACGAGTGGCAAAGTAGGTAACAGTTGACAACGCAGACAGTGATAACAGGGACGACGCATGTCGACAGGGGCTACGAGCTAGTGAAGCAGGGGGGGAGACAGTAGAGGGAGAAATATGCTTTGTATGTCATCTACGATGAAGTCAGAAAGAACCTACAAGAGTCAAGATACGAAATCATGACTAAATAACACAAACACTTCCACCCCCTAGACATAAAAGTGGGAGACGTGGTCGTTCTGAAACCACACACACGCCAACATAAACTGTAAGAGAAATTCAAAAGCACCTTCGTCGTTGCAAAAGCTCTTAGAAACTGTAAATACAGCATCATTGACGACTCCATAGACGTTATTCCTGGGGAAAAAATGAAGAAGATCAAATCCCCCCGCGACACAAACACAATCTTGCAAAGAAACGGTTTTCCCCAAGAACAACGCCAACAGCACCACACGCCTAACTCGACCGATTCAGACAATTTTCACTATTCAGACTTCAACATGACATTGCACTCTAGGCGATAAACACACGTACTCACCTCCTATTCCGTCCCCTGAGGCTGCAGGACGTCATGTACCACACGGAAAGATGGTACGATATTGTAACTGACAACCTTTCTATCTATAAACTCCCCCCTTACCTTCTTTTACATTGTACCATCCATACCAGAATCGCTAACATATTACGCCATCCTATAACTAACATAGCACTTCCATCTTTTCAGGCCTACTCATACCCCTCCCCCTTACGGACATAATTGCGGCCCTAACAAGACACGACCAGCCAAGGATTATTTCAGGGGCCCTCATAAACCCCACAGGGACCACTACAGCTGTCGAGGATACCATCACTGTAAATATCCTCATGTATATGGGGAACCCCGATGTAGAAATAAGAGAACCCGTCAAGCGACTCTATCAGTATTTCAGGAGTAAATTCAACTGCTCCCGATACGGAGATAACTCCACTGCTAGCCAAATCCACCATACGATCACAAACAAATTCACTACCATTCTCGACACCCTCTACAACATAGAGGTTGATATTGCCCTTGCACACCCCAAAATAGAACGATCCAGGGCTAACTTTAGGTCTAAATGTGAATTTTTCAATTTCATGGGCTCCATTTCCAAAGAACTATTTGGCACGGCCATAGAAGAAGATTTGGACAACGTTCAAAATCAGATGGACAACATGGCCACCTATCTTTACAAACTAGGTAGAATTGTGGAGGACGAGTCAATAAATGCATGCACCTTGGTTCAGTCGGTGGACACGCTAGGTGACAGATGTCCTAAACTACACCAATACAACTCCTTCGCGGCTATTGTTTACCAAACGTCCAACTCATAAAAATTAAATTCTCTCCACCTACCCCTCTATCTTCCTTCCTTGTCTACCTTTATCTAACAGCCTCTTACACAAAACCTCAACTGAGGATGACATCTATCATATACATAACAACGAACACTTCATATTCTTTCTAAGCACCACTTTATTCTTATTTATTTGTAAGGACTACCCTTCCACGGTACAGCGTAAGACCAAGGGGACATTCTCCATTGCAAATCTATGGCAAATCTTTTACAGAGATACTAGTCTCTACCGCAGCCATCATTACAACATCCTGACCTATAACCTCGGCATAACATTGATTCCCATAACCACCCTCCCGGCTCCCCCTTTACCCCCGAGGCTTCTGTTCCTATCAATGAAAAAGTAAGATTATGTCACATGGCTCAACCATACTTCCTCTGACCTACTGAATGCTCTTTCCCTTCTCCCAACCAATACTAGTCTCTACCGTAGCCATCATTACAACATCCTGACCTATAACCTCAGCATAACATGGATTTCCATAACCGCCCTCCCGGGTCCCCCTAAACCCCCGAGGCTTCTGTTCTTATCAATGAAAAAGTAAGATTATGTCACATGTCTCAACCATACTTCCTCTGACCTACTGAACGCTCTTTCCCTACTCCCAGCCAATACATCCGTGCTTTTCTTTGTCATTGAACTCCTTTTACCCTCATATTCCTAGTCCTCCTTTGAGGTAGGTTACTGTATGTCTACATCCTAAACAGAGTGCCTAGACCTCCACCCACCCCATCCCAGTGAAAAAATCACAGACGGAACCTCTGATGATCACTCCCTTCTCATGTACCCGATCATTGTTCTCACTATCCTGAGACTCAAAGCTGTTCCCTTTGCTGGCCATGTCTTCTCATAGAATGTGGGTGAAGCATACTTTCAATTGCCATATATGTATAATCAGCTTTTGACTTTTCAATACTCACCACCAACGAGATTGTATGCTACTGTATCATATTATGCATTCCCTTGCGATGCGCACTTATATCACCTGTTGCATGTTTATAGACCAATATATTAAGCTTTACTGCCTATTATACTCCTAAGATGTTATCTTTATATATACATGTATTTCATCCATTACTTTTTTCCCCTAATGGCACTTCACCAATGGGTGGTAGGTTATTAAATGCGATTCAGATCAGTGACATTGATGTATATACGGGTCCCACAGAAAAAATACAAAGTGACTTACGATCATATGAACAATGAATCTCGTAGAACAGAAATACGAAGTGGCAGACAGAAGCATGTACAATGTTTCTCACAGACAAGAGATAAACATCATTTCAACCTGCTTTTACCGAGAACTGACAATACTATCGAGTCCAGTGATATCTCGCTAGAGACGGGCAATATAATTTCAGCGTAATTAAAAACACTGTGACATTACCCCCGGTAACGTTTGTAACACCTGTTTTTGATCCTGTCATAACTTGGTGAACGACGCCTCGTGATATATTTGCATTTAAACTACCCCGCACTTTAAGCATATTCAATTGTTTGAAAGCCCCCTCCGGCAACACACGATGAACATCGCATAAGTATCATAACAGACACTGATTTTATGAATATGTTTCTCGCCACCCTTTTCCATTTCATTTTATATCAGGTGACGGGAGTCATCTTTCGGAGAGGGGATTCCATATGTAATCATAGAAACCAACACTCACGTATCACCGTGATTCACATCCACCTCACGTGTTCAGGCACGTGAAAAAAATCCTATCATCCAGTGAGCTCATGATGGACACATGATCAAGGCAGATGCCTAATATCATCACCCACTCACATAAACACTATACTCTCAGTTACGATATACATAGATGCGTGACTCAACACCAAACACAACCATACACCTTTATTAAAAAAATTAATTTGCAGTTATGGTTTAGACAATGATGTAATGTGTACAAATGTAATATGAGTAAGAACCTGGCAAATATGTAGTGAAATACCAGGTCAACAGTTTTGACCTCAGATGCCCGAGACCGGTGGAAGGACCGTCAGTTTTACAGAGACAGTCCTTGCAACCAGTAGCTATTACATCTGTATTCCGTTAGACTAATACAGACTCAAAAGCACTTCGGTGTTTTAATTCGGTGATATCCCTCCACCAGAGGATACACATGTCAAGGTGATCTTTGATATTGTATTTGTATTTGTGCCTGTAATTGTCTTTAAGCTTTGTTTTGATGGGTATTGTGGTGTGTCTTTGTGATATTAGGGGCCCATGCGGGGATGGCATAACTGATCACTGAACGGTATTGTTTGTATACTGTAGTGTTAATTTCTTTATTTTGTCCAAGTGTTGTTCCTGCAATTGATTTAATCGTGTTAAGTGTAGGTGTACATTTTCCGGTTGTTTCATAATTGTGTTGACAAAAGTATGCCATGTATTTTGTTGTTAACATCAGTGTTTTGTGCTTGTATTTGCTCTGCTATATTCTGAAGGATAGGTGTGGGGGTATTGTGTTTAAGTTTATCGCGTTGGCTGATGAAGCCATGGTTTCTGGTGTGAATCTGGGGCTGTTTGTCTGTTGGCTATGGGAATGTATTTCTTGACTGCGTTTTTTATTATTTTATTGGAAGTGTGTACAGCAGCGTCTATGTCTGTGGTTGGTGTCGTCCTGTGGTTGGTGTCGTCATGTGGTTGGTGTCGTCCTGTCTCTTCAGTGAATGCTTCCCAGTTTGCTCTTGTAATTGGTGCATGTGTCTCTGTGGCAAGCTGAGATGTATCGTGTTTTTGTGATGATGATTGAAAGGTGGTCGGATCCAAGGGCTACGACCACTTTCCATGACGTTTATGGGGTTCTGCATGAGGACCAAAAAGTGGTGTCAGGAGAGGAGGGGGTGTAGAGGGCTT
>NC_134789.1:27739110-27741610 GCF_046742065.1 Oratosquilla oratoria
TGCAGCAAGATAACGCAACAAAATAGTTATCAATTTAAAGCATTTTAATGCTCTTTTGAACGTCAACATTCCAAATTAACATTGTTAAAAAATGGCATGTTATTTATAATATTTACAGGAAAATAACAAAATCCCATACATTTGACATATATCGTACAAAGTGGAAAGTGTAATTTTACAACAAATCAAACCATCAAATGAAACTACCAAAATAATCATGATAATATGTATCAAAATGATGTTACACAGCCATTTGTTAAGTGTTTGCTGCTTAAAGCTTTCGAAGCTCCGTCTGTTGTACTCCACAGCATGGAGGAGACATTCCCTCTACTTGGGATCTGTGGTGATGACATTTACAAAATCACACATCATCTTAACTCAACGCTCAGCGATACCATTCAGCACTCTGAGGTTTCTCGCATATTCCAAGACTTTCTTGCAGTCCTCCTTCTCTGGCCACGATTCAACTCGATCCAGGAGCCAGTCAGGTCCAATGCTGAGGATGGTGGAATTACGTACCAATGAGATCTGCTAGTGTGGTCTTGGCTGCCATATTCTGCAACACAGGTTTTCCCCTTCTGAAGCTGTCTGGCTTCTGAGTGACATGCAGCTGAGCAGCAATGTCCTGTTTCTGCTTGTCACTCAGCTTGCTGCTGAAAAGCGCTAATTACAGGGCTTCCTGTGTCAAGTACCACTTGTGATTTTTCATCTTCTGAAGAACTACTTAAGCAACCGCTGGGTATAATGTCTTGTACCTCAACATGTCCTGAATGAGCTGAAGATTATTCACAGGAGCATCCGCAGCAGATGTTGACATCATCCACATTGGTGCGTAGGACAGCGCCAGGGAGATGTTGAGTCGTTCCTGCTTTGCAACAGTCTCTCCATCATACTCAAGCTGGTCACAAAATATCAGCATCTTCATGGAATATAATTTCCTGGCCATCCATCTGGGCCTGGTGAATGGACCCTGGTCGAATCCAGTGAATTCCACGGACAGGTAATCCATATCCTCTGTGTTAGCGTCACTGTCACTGGAATCACCCCCAGGTAATGTCATCCACGTGAGTAACTATCTCTTGTTCTGTTGCAGCTGCAAAATAATACAATGTGGTAAGCATGTAAAACTGCAAAATAATACAATGTGGTAAGTATGTAAAAGTTCCAACTTGTTGTGATATTTAGAAATATAATTAGTAAAAGTATGAAAGTATGATTACCTTGTTCTTGCCTCTGCAGTTACCTCTTAGTCCGGCTTATTTGTTGCTGGGATTTTGTCTTAAAGATCTTGTCATGACCCGACATACGACATTTCCTCTCAGCCCTCTGGTCCTGATAGAACCTGATGTTCTCATCTTTCTTCTCCCTGGATAACAGTCGTCTGTTGCTCTCCATATCCTGGACAGCATCTGGAGCTCCTATGTCAAACAGGTTGTCCAATTCCAAGACAATTACACTCCTCTTTCCTCCAGGGTCACTTGCTCTTCCTTTGCACTTCATCAGTGCTCTGTGTTTGTCATGGAGTTTCACGAAGAGCTTCATGCAATTCTGTCTGGCCATCGTCTTGATCCTAGCCATCTGCCAGAACGGGATGATAACTTCAACCGTTTCATAGCCGAGGTCTTGAACCATGGATTTCCCTGTATTTTCTGGTAAACTTTGGATATAAAGGAAGTACTGGAATGCTTGTCTGTTGGTAGGAAGCTGGGAACAGCTGATGCAAGCTAAAGGGTATCCGACCAGGAAGGTTTCAGTGAGACATATGGTGAACGGCCGACATGATGTTTGCTTGTAGACTGCAGGTGGAGGTTCTGAGACATCAACTGTGCGTCTTCGTAGCTCCTTGCTTAATGCCACTGTGAAGTATCTTGTAGATAGTTTTCTGGATTTGAATCGAGTTTCTCTGCTGGCCTTACTTTTGTACTGTTCAGTATTGCCCAACATCATTATCATGTTTCTGTAAATATGAAATATCAAATTAAATGCTGAAATTATGTATGACTTTTGGCATAAATTTATTTAGAATTCAAACATCTAAACAAAAACTATGTCTCCAAGTTAGCAAAAAAGTCAGGATTCTCAACAATTTCATATATTTTAAAATTCACGGGGAAAATTCATCAATTCTAACTGTTGCTATATGCAGAATAGATAATGTTCTTTTATTTGGTACTTAATTTGTTACTCTATCTTGGATAGATAAGAAATTATATAAAAAAATATGTTTAGACATGTCTCAGAATTGACTTTTTGTAGTAAGATAGCAAAAAAAAAAAAAAAAAAAAAAAAATCAGACTCCATTCGGAAATGTGCTTCTTTTTTTCAGATCAGAAAAACACGAAAAAAGTACAGTAACGTATGAAAGCATGAAATATTTTTCAACAGATCTAATCCGGCATCCCTGGTGCTGTTCCTGTTTCTGCTGCCACGCCGCAAGAGAAAAAGGCAGCTCAATCCAACAAACTATCTATTAGATATTTTGGATTACAATAAGGGACAC
>NC_134789.1:27746610-27766610 GCF_046742065.1 Oratosquilla oratoria
TTTCCCTTTCCCTTTCCCTTTCCCTTTTCCTTTTTCTTTCCCTTCCCTTTCCTTTTCCCTTCCCCTTTCCCTTTCCTTTACCCTTTCCCCTGCCTTCCCCTTTCTCCTGCCTTTCCCTTTCCCTTTCTCTTTTCCTTTCTCTTTCCCTTTCTTTTTTCCTTTCACTTTCACTTTCTCTTACCTTTCCTTTTCCTTTCTCTTTCCTTTCCTCTCCCTATTATTTTATTTCTCTTTCCTTTCTTTCCCTTTCCTGTCACTTTCCTTTCCATTTCTTTTCCATTTCCTTTCCATTTCCTTTCCATTTCCTTTCCATTTCCTTTCCATTTCCTTTCCATTTCCTTTCCATTTCCTTTCCATTTCCTTTCCATTTCCTTTCCATTTCCTTTCCATTTCCTTTCCATTTCCTTTCCATTTCCTTTTCCATTTCTTTCCCTTTCCTTTCTCTTTCCTTTCCCTTTTCTTTCCTTTCTATTTCCCTTTCCTTTCCCTTTATTTTCCCTTTCCTTTTTTTTCCTTTCCCTTCCTTTACCTTTCCTTCCCTTCACTTTCTCTTTTATTTATTTTCCCTGTCCCTTCCCTTTCCCTTGACTTTCCTTTGTCTTACCTTTCCCTATCCTTTTTTTTTCACTTTTCATTCGTTTTCCGTCCTTTTTCATCTCTTTTCTTCCCTTTCCTTTTTTTCTCTTTCCTTCCCTTTCCTTTTTCCATTTACTTTCACTTCCCTTTCCCTTCCCTTTTCTATTCTCTTTTCCCTCCCTTTTCCTTTCTTTGCCCTTCCTTGCCCTTCCCTTCCCCTTTCTTTTTCCTTTCTCTTTCCCTTCTCTTGCCCTCCCCTTCCCATTTGCCTTTTCTTTGCCCTTCCCTTGCCTTTCACTTGCTGTTCATTTGCCCTTCCCTTTTCCTTCCTTTTTTCTTTACTTTCCTTTTTTCCCTCTTTCCCACCACTTTTCTTTAATTTTCCTTCCCTTTTGCTTCCCTTTCCCTGATCTATTTCCTTTCCCTTTCTTTTTCCTTTATTTTGTTTATTCCCTTTCCCTTCCTTTATATTTCCCTTTCCCGTCCCTTCTCTGCCTCTTTCTCGTCCCTTGTTTTTCCTCTGTGCTTCATTTGTCCTTCTTCTGCCCTTCCTTTGCTTCTATATTGTTGATAATTTTTTTCTTTTCTTTCCCATTATTTTCCTATATCCTTCATGAACAAACATGAAAAAGTCTAACTTGACGATGGTATAGAAGGCCAGTAAATAATTACGCATATCTACCAAAAAAAAAAAAAAAAATCATCTTATACGAGCACGAACAAACACTTCGTTTCCCTTCTTTATATTGCGTTCCTTTCTTTTCTTTTCTTTTCCTTTCCTTTTATTTCTTTCCCTTTCCTTCCCTTGTTTTCCTTTATCTTCTCTTCTCTTTTCTTCTCTTCTCTTCTCTTCTCTTCTCTTTTCTTCTCTTCTCTTCTCTTCTCTTCTCTTCTCTTCTCTTCTCTTCTCTTCTCTTCTCTTCTCTTCTCTTCTCTTTTCTCTTCTCTTCTCTTTTCTTCTCTTCTCTTCTCTTCTCTTCTCTTCTCTTCTCTTCTCTTCTCTTCTCTTCTCTTCTCTTCTCTTCTCTTCTCTTCTCTTCTCTTCTCTTCTCTTCTCTTCTCTTCTCTTCTCTTCTCTTCCCTTCCCTTCCCTTTTTCTCTTTTCTTCTCTTCTCTTCTCTTCTCTTCTCTTCTCTTCTCTTCTCTTCTCTTCTCTTCTCTTCTCTTCTCTTCTCTTCTCTTCTCTTCTCTTCTCTTCTCTTCTCTTCTCTTCTCTTCTCTTCTCTTCTCTTCTCTTCTCTTCTCTTCTCTTCTCTTCTCTTCTTTTCTTTTCCGTTCCCTTCTCTACTCTTTGCTTATCCTACCTCTTCTACTCGTGTCCTCACATTTTTTCACTCTTTTCTTCTTTTCTCATCTCATTTCATTTTTTAGGTAAATGTTAAGTTTTGCACCTGGACGCAATATAGCAATAGAAAATTAATTATTAACTTTGTAAATTATAATGTATCAACGTAATATGCAACTTTATTGCCGGAAATAAAACACAAAAAAGTTGCTACAGATTTCGTAAGTAAAGAAGTCGCGCCGGACGAATGGTACGCCATGTTTGTTATGATAGATGCCGACGTCGAACAAATGAAAGGATAATAAATTCGTCTAATCTTACCTAACCTAACCTAACCTAACCTAACCTAACCTAACCTAGTGTTTAATAAATCGATACCTGCAATTTATAGGTCATCCGAATCGTCCTCGTCGTCGTCGTCGTGAGAGACGTTGGCGGGCTGTTCAATCACTCTCTCAGATTGCGGGGTATATAGGGTTCTTGCAGCTTGAAGGAATGCATGGATTTCAGCTCCTTAGCATTCCTTCAAGAATATGTACCTCGCGAGGCACTGACATTTCAACTAGACCGGCCAGACGACAAACACTTGACAGAGAAGATGGCGTCCCGATCCTATGCTATCGACTTCATTCGTTAGTATATTTACTTGTAGCAAGGAGGTGAGTAGGGGAACAGAGGTGGAAAGGGAGCTGGGAGATAGGGTTGATGAAAGAGTATTGGGATGGCTTGGACACATGGAAAGAATGAGTGAATAAAGATTAGTAAAAGAAGTGTGGAAGGCAAAGGTGGAAGGAAGGAATATGAGGGGGCGTCCTAGGACGAGATGGATGGATGGGGTGAAAGGGGCATTACAAAAGAGAGGAATGTCTGTTGAGGAAGGACGGGAGAGGACAGAAGATAGGGGTGAATGAAGAAGGGTTGTGTATGGATGATGCTGTGATGCATGAAGGGGAGTGGGTTGGAGATGGGGGGTGAGGAAGTATGTATGAGAAAAAATTTGACGCAGCCCGAACTGATTTCTCCCTGTCATCTTTTGTGCATGAGGGGACGGAGAGGGGGGGGGTCGCCGAATTTATAAAGCGGCCTTTCTGTGGATGTGCTTTGTCTTGCGACACTGCTTCTGACCCAGGGCAGTGGACAGGATGCAGGGATGACCCGTCATCCAGGAGGTGCCAAGATAAGAGGGAGAGAGGAAGGTGGAGGGGAGTGGAATATATAGGAAATGGAATGGGTGGGAGGGGTTTCTATACCTTTTTCTTTTTGACTACCCCCCGTGTAAAGGGGAAAAAGCCTTTGGTGTATGTTTGTATTTCCGCCAAGAAAATCGCTTATTACGTTCATGTATTATAATTTACAAAATTAACATTTAATTTTCTATTGCTATATTACGTCCAGGTGCAAAACTGAACAAGTACTATTTTTTATTCCCTTTCTTTACAATTCCTTGTCTAACCTTTCATTAACTTCCCTTCCCATTCCTTTTCTACCTTTCCCTTTCCTCCCCTTTGCTTCACCTCCCTTCCCATCCCTTCCCATCCCTCCTCTTCCCTTCCCTTCCCTTCCCTTTTCTTCCCTTCCCTCCCCTTCCCTTCCCTTCCCTTTCCTTGACGCTGCCAGAGGGAACGGCTACAAGCAACACTGATCGAAAGGACTACGAGAGGGACTAGGAAGACGTGGATGAACGTGTTGGGTACGCGCCGTACGTGTAAACTTGAAAGTGCAGTTGAAAGAAATCACTGTACACTCTGAAATTATAACCATCCCAGAACCAATTAGCATAAAATGTTCAAAATTGGACTTACGGATTTACATGACAAACAAGAACATGGCAAAAATATTAGTGATTATCACTTTGAATAAAGACACATATAGGATGTTTTCAAGTTTGTACAAAACTCATTAAGATTTTAAATGAGAGTACTGAAGAGATAGAATCACCAATTTCATCAATTTGTACAATTCAGGAAAAAACAGTTTTGCGAGAAAAATACAAGAATCAACTTGAATCTGCTAGTTATCCTGAGTTGGATAAAAACTCAGTTACTTTGCTCATGAAGTACCATAAAATAATTGCTTTGTCGGAGGACGCTTTGGACAAAACAACTGTTTTAAAACATCAGATCAAATTAAAACCAAGGACTCAACCTATCTATATAACTGCCTACAGATTACCTTATTCCAAACTACGTCCTGTAGATAAATGGATCACTGAAATGTTATCGCAGGATATTATTGAACATAGTAAAACTGAGCGGAATTTTCCTTTTTCTTGGTGCCAAAATCAGATGATACCATGCGTCCAGTTATTGATTACAAGGAATTGAATAAACAGACTCTACCCGACAGATTACCGGTTACCGGTTATAGGAGACATTCTTAGGAACTTGGGAACCAAGAATACGTATTTTAGCACTATAGTTATCAAGTCTGAGTTTTGGCAGATCGAGTTGTAAGGAAGAAATGGAACGTTGAAACCGATAGCTTACACATCTAGACTTTGTAATAGTACATAGAGAAACTATTACATAACAGGAAGAGAAACCTTAGCAGTGACATATTCATTAGAAAGTTTTAGATATGATACTGGTATATTCAATCAGAGTGTGGACTGATTATACAACTATTCAGAACTTATTTAAGCATAAGAATCTTAGGGTCAGAATAGCCAGGTGGTTTACTACACTTCAGTGTTATCAGGTTAAGTTTGAATATATCCCGGGTAGAAAGAATATTGCAGAAGATGCACTATCTAGAAATATTAGCCAACCAACGACAGGGTTGATCCATTATGTCTATAGTATAGATGAGCTAGTAACATTAGATGAGGAAATGATAACGGGGGAACAAAGAAAAGATAATATACATACATACTGTACATACAACAAAGGCTTTCTCCTCCCTTGCAAGGGAGGTAGCCGAAAAACAAAGGCATAGAAACCACTCCCACCCATTCCATCCCTTACATAATCCACTCCCCTCTACCCTCTTCCCTCCTTCTTATCTTGGCACCTCCTGGATGACGGGTCATTCCTGCATCTTGTCCACTGGCCTGGGTCAGAAGAAGTGTCGGAAGACACAGCACACCCACAGCCAGGCCACTTCATTAAATCGTCGACCCTCTTCTCCGTCCCCTCATGCAGAAAAGGAGAAGACGGGGAGAAATCCATTCGAGCTGCGTCAATTTATTTCTAATACATACTCCGTCACCCCCATTCCCCACCCACTCCCCCTCATGCATCACAGCATCCTCTATACACAAACATTCTTCATTCACCCCTATCATCTGTCCTCTCCCGTCCTTCCTCAATAGATATTCCCCTCTTTCCCAAAGCCCCTTTTACCCCATCCATCCATCTCATCCTAGGTCGCCCCATCATGTTCACTCCTTCCGCCTCTACCTTCCACACCTCTTTTACTAGTCTTTTTTCACTCATTCTTTCCATGTGTCCTAATGCATCCCAATACTCTTTCATTAACCCTATCTCCCAACTCCCTTTCCACCCCTACTATTCTCCTCACCTCCTCATTTCTCATTATATCCAGCCTCGTAACCACTACCATACTTCTCAGACACTTCTCAAGCACAAAACTCCTTCTCTCTTCCTCTTTTATGTTCCATGTTTCTGCCCCATACAATGCTGTCGGCACAATCACTCCTTAATACAATCTCCTCTTAGCATCCATTCCCAAATGTCTATTTCTCATTACACTTTTTAATCCACCAAGGCATTTACTCGCTTCTCTTAATCTACATTCTACCTCCATCTCCACTCCTCCCTTTCCTGCCACATTCGCACCCAAGTATCTAAAAATATCCACTTCCTCCAGTCTCCCTTAATACTCACTTCCAGTCTGCTGCCACTTTCTCCCCTTGTACATCTCATCACCTTACTTTCACCCGCATTTATATTCAACTTCCTTCTTTCACACACTTTCCCAAACTCTGCCACTAACTTCCTGAATCCCTTCTCTGATCCTGCCACAAGCGCATTGTCGTCAGTAAACAACAACAGGCATATCTCCCACTTTTCTCCATTTCCTTTAATCATCTCCAATCTCTGACCCACTACCCTTGCATTTACCTCTCATACCACCCCATCAATGTATAAATTGAACAGCCAAGGCGACATAACACATCCCTGAGGAAGTCCCACCTTAACCTCAAACTATTCACTCTCTCCATTTCTAATCCTAGCACAAGCTCTACTACTCTGGTAAAAACATTTGACTGATCTTAATATTTTTCCTCCTATCCCATATATCTGCAATACTTCCCACAGTGCCTTCCTATCTACCCTGTCATAAGCCTCTTCCAGATACTTAAAAGCCCAAAATATATCCTCATATTTTCCTATAGCTTTCTCACATATGTGTTACCGTAAAAATCTGATCTACGCAACCCCTACCTGTCCTAAACTCACCCTGTTCCTCACCAATTACTCCCTCAGTGCTGTTCCTAATCCTCTCAATCAACAGTCCCCTATAAGCCTTCCCAATTACACTTAATAAGCTGATCCCTCTGAAACTACTACACTCACACTTGTCCCCTTTCCCCTTGTAAAGTGAGACTATACAGGCATTCCTCCAGTCCTCCGGCAATCTGCCCTCTCTCAAACATTAAATAATCTCATCAGCCAGTCCACCATTACTGTACCTCCTTTTTTCAGACATTCTGCAGGGCATCCATCCAACCCAGGTGCCTTACCTTCTCTCATTATCTTAACAACTGTATTCACTTAATTTTTCTTTATTTCTCCTCCATTTTTCTCACTCATCATGGTCTTCATAGAAAAGATAAGACTTGGAAAAAAGCAGCCCAGTATTTGATGAACCTAAGAGGTAATCTTCCAAAACTACCAAAAGGGTATAAGATAGAGGAATTTCATTTGCCTAATGGAACTTTGTATAGAAAAACAGTTGTAGGTAGTAAAAATATTACTAGGGTCCGAGTGAGTTAGTTGGTACTATCATAAACTCTTGTACAAGAGATATTAAAATTACTACATGATAGTGATTGTAGTTCACATCCAGGAAAGGATAAAACTTATAGATGAGGACAACTTAAATACTTTTAGCCAGGTATGAAGAAAGATATATATATATAATTGTATAGGATCTTTTTTACTGTGCTAAGATGAAAGTAAATGCACCTAAACTTGCAAAGATACTGGGAAAGGGTTCACATAGATACATTGGAGCTACCTATGTCTGAAAATGGATATAAATGTGTATTTGTTGCTATAGATCATCTTTCAAGATTTTGTATTATACAACCCATTCCAAATAAGAGAGCGGAAACAATTGCTTCAGTAATCTATGATCAGATAATCTGTAATTTCACTACACCTAAGATCTTAGTTTCAGACAATGGTACTGAATTTGATAACAAAATATTAGAATAATTATGTAGGTTATTTAATATTCATAAAGTAAATATACTTGTGAATAATCCTCAGAGCAATGGAGTTGTAGAGAGGTTAAATAAGAAAATTATTACATGTCTTAGAGGTTTCATAAGCCCACAGAGTACAATTTGGGATAGTTAAATTAACACAACTACAGAAGAAACGCCCCATTTTATTGTTTTGGGGGGAAGACAAAATTCTCCCACATGAAATCTTATTTGCAGAGCAAAAACCTTTGTATGATATAGATGATTACATCTCAAATAGGATACATGCATTTCAAGTTATACATCAAAGAGTTAGGGAACACATGAAAGAGTAAACACAAGAGATGAAGAAGCAACACCACAAAATAGCACATAAAATAGATTTACAAATAGGGGATTTGGTCATGGTCAAATTACATACAAACCATATTAAAATTTCACCGAGATACTCAGGTCCATATAGGATAATTGATTTTGCAGGTGGAAATAGATTCAAGATCTTACACTTAGAAACTAGGGAAGTGTCAATTAGACATGAAGAAGATTTAAAAACTGTTATAAAAAGAACTAGGATAGAATTTGATGATGATGATGATGATGATGATGATGATGATGATGATGATGATGATGATGATGATGATGATGATGATGATGATGATGATGATGATGATGATGATGATGATGATGATGATGATGATGATGATGATGATGATGATGATGATGATGATGATGATGATGATGATGATGATGATGATGATGATGATGATGATGATGATGATGATGATGATGATGATGATGATGATGATGATGATGATGATGATGATGATGATGATGATGATGATGATGGTAAATGTGACGCTGAGTGAAAAGCTACATATTGTACTAGCTGTGTTAAAAGAAATATTATGTCCAGATTATGTTTATAGCATAATTTGTGAACTATGTATTAATCCAAATTATTTTTACAGATAGACCTGGATTTATGATATTGTTGATATGTATGGTGTAAGCCCTGAGATGGGAGACCTGAACTACTGGGACCTTTGGTGTGTCAGACAGATGTGCTACCTGGAACCTTTGTCAGTCATGAAGACTTGGAACTTTGCCAATAAGTATTGAACAGTATTTTCTTTTGTGAAGCATTGAAAATTCTTATGTAGCTTCACTAGAATATGCCATAGATAAAAAGTGAGATAAGTGTGAATTTATGCAGACACTCTACTAGCATCTTTAATACAGATACACAACTCACCATCTTTGAAAATGTGAAAAATCCTTCATTGAGATCTAACACAAACAACTATCCCAATAATGTCTTATTTTAATTGTTGCTGGTCTTAATGAATTTTCAAAACCAGAAGGAGGAAGACACTAGTTACTATTTGACACTTTTCCTGATTTTGTTAATAGTGAATTATGACATATTCAGACCTTGGTAGTAGTGAGTTTTGCAAATAAATTTATGACATCTAATTCATATCTGTTTTGTTTTTTTATCTTTAATCAATATATATTTGGTGTTACAGACATTTGTGCATTTTGGAGGTTTCTTTGCTATGTGTGGCATATGTTTTATGACAACATACATTGAAGGATAATACTTTTATTCTTGTTTAGCCAGTTTATGCAGAAATAGCTTTAATAGTTAGCACCTTGTATAGGATATCTTTAAATGTGTGTATTTCCGGAATATTGTTGCATTACAGAGCCCTGTAAGAGGGTAGTAGAAAATGGTTGGTCAGGATGACCAAGTGGTAGCTACCGAGCCCTGTAAAAGGCTAGTAGACAATTGGATAGAAAGACAGATAGATGAAGAGAGTTATATTTTTATAGTTTATGTATTTACATAATACTCTAAGGCGAGAAGGCGAAGGGAGTTGCACAAGCTCACTCTCTGTCTAATGTTTATATATAGTCGCCAGGGACCCGATTTCATTGCTGTATAATGTTCATTTTTATGCTGATGTATCAATATGTAAACTAAGTCAGGTGTGCATTAATTTCGAGATTGCTTAAACAGTATTTTATGCGTGGTTTGTAACAGCCATTCTGATTGGGGAAAAAGTGGAAGAGAAAATTTAATTGGCTCACGCGTTTAAAACCATGCCCTTAGAGGAGGATCTTATATATACAAGTAAAGATCATTGGACTAAATAAATCACAACGCCATCACAGAACTGACCTAGTAACTAAATTGAGGATTCCTGAAGTGAGTCCCTTGGTGTAACTTAATGAACCAAATTAAATATATTCGGGAAGAAAAGAAAGAAAAAGTAAGTTCCGTGTATATACCTTCTTTTATACATATAATAACTGGAACTTGAATAAGTCGGATGATCTGAGGCACTGGACCTGAAAAGAAAATAGTGAGTGACTAATCACACGTAACAAAGACAGCGGTGAAAGGAAAGTATAAAGTAAAAGCGCACAAAAGAAAGACGGCCCATAGAGACGACAAGAGTAGTGACAGGGGACCATAAAGGGTGACACCTCCCTTCCCTTCCCTACCCTTCCCTTCCCTTCCCTTCCCTCCCCTTCCCTTCCCTTCCCTTCCCTTCCCTTCCCTTCCCTTCCCTTCCCTTCCTTCTCATTTTTCCTTTCCATTTCCTTCCTTTACCTTCCCTTCCCTTCCCTTCCTTCTCATTTTTCCTTTCCATTTCTTTCCTTTACCTTCCCTTCCCTTCCGTTCCCTTCCCTTCCCTTCCCTTCCCTTCCCTTCCCTTCCCTTCCCTTCCCTTCCCTTCCCTTCCCTTCCCTTCCCTTCCCTTCCCTTCCCTTCCCTTCCCTTCCTTACCTTCCCTTCCCTTTATTTCCTTCCCTTCCATTCCCTTGACGCCCCTTCCCTTCCCTTCCCTTCCCTTACCTTCCCTTCCCTTCCCTTCCCTTCCCTTCCCTTCCCTTCCCTTCCCTTCCCTTCCCTTCCCTTCCCTTCTCTTCATTTCCCTTCCCTACCATTCCCTTCCCTTCAATTTCCTTCCCTTCCCTTCCCTTTCATTTCCTTCCCTTTCCTTCCCTTCCCTTCCCTTCCCTTCCCTTCCCTTCCCTTCCCTTCCCTTCCCTTCCCTTCCCTTCCCTTCCCTTCCCTTCCCTGTCTTTCCCTTGCCATACCTTATATCCTCTTCCCTTCTATTTCCTTTCCTTCTCTTTCCTTTCCTTTCCTTTCTCTCTTTTCCTTTCCTTTCCTTTTCTTTTCCTTCCTTTTCCCTCCCTTCCCTTCCCTTGCCATCCCTTTCATTCCCTTCCCTTCTTTTTCCTTTGTTTCCCTTTCTTTTCCCTTCCTTTCTCTTGCTTTCTCTTCATTTTCTTACCTTCATTTTCCTTTCCTTCCCTTTTTTCCTTTCGCTTTTTTCCCGTTTCCTCTCTTTTTTCATTTCTCTTCCCATCCCATCCTTTTCATTCTTTTCATTCCTTTTGTTTCCCTTTCCTTCACTTCATTTCCCTTCTTTCTCCTTTTTTCCTTCCTTTCCCTCACCTGTTTTTCTTTCTCTTCCCTTTCCATTTCTTTTCCTTCATTCGGTTTTCTTTTCTTCCATTCATTTCCCTTCCTTTTCTTTCCATTCCTTCCCATTCCATATTTCTTTTTTCTTCCTGTCCGTATTTGTTTGTTTGTTTCTTCTTTCTCACATCCCTCTCGCTTTACCCTCTTCTTTTCCCCTTTCCCTTTTCCTCTTCTCCCTTCTTTCCTTTCTTCCCATTTATTCTCATTTTCTCATTTTAATTTCTTTTCTCTTTCCTTATGTTCTCTTCCCTTGCCTTTTTTTCTTTTTCCGTTTTTCTTCTCCTTAATTTCCCTTCCCTTCAATTGACTTCCCTTGCTTTCATGTCCTTTTCCTTTCCTACCTTCTTGTTCGTCTTTTCTTGGTTTCTTCTTTTTTTTATCTTGTGATTTGAATGGTGTTTTGAGAAAGCCTTCATATTAATTCACTTGCATTTGCATGTCCTCTCATCATACCCTTTTCTGTCGATATCTCTCTTTAGTTGTCTCTTTTGTTAATGCCTTTCCCCTCTCACCCTGACTCTTTCACAAATATTCTCTTTTATACCACTTCGCCTTTACATCGATCTCTATTCCAGTTTCCTCGCCGACACATGTGCAGTTCCTACATATACTCGACTCCTTAATTCCCTCCCCTTTAAAGTATCCGCCATCACCCCTTTTCATATTCTACTCCACTATTCGATTCTCTCGCCTTTAAAACCTCCTTCGTCTTAGTATAAACTTATTATGTGTGTTTCTCTAGCATCCTGTTTGTGCCCCTGTTAAAACACTAGTTTTATCCAAGAGTTCCTTGCCACACAAAATCGTTGTTTCTCTCATATCCTCCTAATCCTGTTATTTTCACATTTCTGTATCTAAAGTTTTTGTACTTTGGCCCTGAATTTTATGTTCCACTACTTTTTTCCATGTACTTTTACACATCTCGACTCCCCATGCACAATTTAGCTTTCATCCCTGATACAATCAACTTTTTATTTGAATATTACCTCCACATGCCTTTAAGCCCGTAGAATGCTTACAAAATATATATATATATTACGTATATTTCTTCAAACACATATATCCCACTTCCAGCATTTTAGAAGTTTATTGTGGGCAGACAAGCCAAACTAGAACAGCAAGCAGAGGTAAAAAAAAAAAAGAGAGAGAGAGAGAGAGAGAGAGAGAGAGAGAGAGAGAGAGAGAGAGAGAGAGAGAGAGAGAGAGAGAGAGAGAGAGAGAGAGAGAGAGAACCTATAGATTTAGTGTCACATTTTCGAAAGTTTCCGTCATCGATTCTATTTACATCACATGTTTGATATATTTGAGAACAAATCTAGCTATACTTACACTTCCGAAACAACCTCACTTTTGTACAGCTTGTGGAATTTAAGACCGTTTTAAAGAAGGTAGTTTTCACAGAACTAACAAAATATTTATGTCAAGGATTTACATGAAAACAGAAAAGTATATTTACTGTTATACTAACAGTGTTTTACTTATAATACATACACACATACATACATACATACATACATACATACATACATACATACATACATACATACATACATACATACATACATACATATATACATACATACATACATACATACATACATACATACATACATACATACATACATACATACATACATACATACATACATACATACATACATACATACATACATACATACATACATACATACATACATACATACATACATACATACATACATACATACATACATACATATGCCAAAGTTTTTTTTTTCTTACAAGGGAGGTAGCCAAAAAAACAAAGGCATAAAAACCAATCCCACCCATTCCATCCCTATCACACTCCACTCTCCTCTACTCTCTTCCCTCCCTCTTATCTTAGCACCTCCTGGATAACGGGTCATTCCTGCATTTTGTCCACTAGCTTGGGTCAGAAGAAGTGTCGCAAGACACAGCACATCCACAGCAAGCCCGCTTCATTGAATCGGTGACCCCCCCCCCCTCTCCGTCCTCTCATGCAAAAATGGAGAAGACGGGGAGAAATTCCTTCGGGCTGCGTCAATTTTTTCTCACACATACTACCTCACTCCCCATCCCCCACCCATTCCACTTCATGCATCACATCATCCATATACAACCATTCTCCATTCACCCCTGTCTTCTGTCTTCTCCCGTCCTCCCTCAATAGACATTCCCCTTTTCCCCAAAGCCCCTTTTACCCCATCTGTCCACCTCATCCCAGGTCGCCCCCTCATGTTCACTCCTTCCACATCTGCCTTCCACACTTCTTATGCTAGTCTTTCTTCACTCATTCTTTCCATGTGTCCAAACCATCCCAATACTCTATCATCCACCCTATCTCCCAACTCCTTTTCCACCCCCGTTCTCCTCCTCACCTCCTCATTTCTCATTCTATTCAGCCTAGTAAACCTTACCATACTTCTCAGACACATCATCTCAAACACATTCAAACTCCTTCTCTCTTCCTCTCTTACGTTCCATGTTTCTGATCCATACAGTGCTGTCGGCACAGTCACTCCTTCATACAATCTCCTCTTAGCATCAATTCCCAAATGTTTATTTCTCATTACACTTTTTAATCCACCAAGGCGTTTTCTCGTTTCTCACAATCTACATTCTGCCTCCACCTCCACTCCTCCCTTTCCTGCCACATTCACACCCAAGTATCTTAAACTATTCACACCCTCCAGTCTCTCTCCCTTAATACTCACTTCCAGTCTGCTGTCAATTTCACCCCTTGTACATCTCATCACATTACTTTTACCCACATTTACCTTCAACTTCCTTCTTTCACACACTTTCCCAAACTCTGTCACTAACTTCTTCAATCCCTTCTCTGATCCTGCATCAAGCGCAGTGTCGTCCGCAAACAACAGCTGGCTCACCTCCCACTTTTCTCCATTTTCTTTAATCATCTCCAATCCCTGACCCATTACCCTTGCATTTACCTCTTGCACCACCCCATCCATGTATAAGTTGAACAGCCAGGGGGACATAACACATCCCTGAGGAAGTCCCACGTTTACCTCGAACCACTCACTCTCTCCATTTCTAATCCTGACACACGCTCTACTACTTTCGTAAAAACTCTTGACAGCTCCTAAAAGCTTTCCTCCTATCCCGTATATCTATAAAACCTCCCATAGTGCCTTTCTGTCTACCCTGTCATAAGCCTTTTCCAGATCCATAAAAGCCAATAATACATCCTTACCTTTTCCTTTAGATATCTCATATATCTGTCTTACCACAAAAATATGATCTACGCAACCCCTACCTGTCCTAAACCCACACTGTTCCTTACCAATTACTCTTTCTGTTCCTCTCTTAATCCTCTCAATCAAGACCCTCCCATAAGCCTTCCCAACTACACTTAACAAGCTAATCCCTCTGAAACTACTACACTCACATTTGTCCCCCTTTCTTTGTAAAGTGGAACTATACAGGCACTCCTCCAGTCCTCCGGCACTCTACTCTCTCTTAAACAAACATTAAATAACCTTACCAGCCAGTCCACCATCACTGTACCTCCTTTTTTCAGACATTCTGCATGACATCCATCCAGACCAGGTGCCATACTTGCTCTCATCATCTTAACAACTGCCTTCACTTCATCCTTTCATATTTCTCCTCCATTTTCCTCACTCATCACTCTCATTTTCTTAGCACTTACCATGCAACTACCTTCCCCTTCCTACCCTCTTTCACATGTACCGACTCCTAAAATCCTCTACCCAGCATCCTCTTACTGCATTCTCCTCCATTATCTTCTCTCCATCTGCACCTTTTACCTTTTCTTCTCTATTTGATTCGCCTCCTCTTCCTCTTTTAATTTCCTTCCAAAAAATTTTTTTATTACTTTCAAAATTTTCTGTCATACTCATACCCCATTTCACATCTGCTCTCCTCTTTGCATCCTTTATCTTATGCTTTACTTCTCTTCTCTTTTCTTTGTACCTCTCATACGACTCCCTAGTCCTATTTTGTAACCAATCTGTGAAAGCTCACTTTTTCTCTTCTACAACTCTTTGTTCCCTCATGCACTCACTACCCTTCCCTCTATTTCCTCCCGTCCTTCTTGTTCAACACACCATCTTTGCACACTTTGTGACTCCTCCCATATAACATATACCTATATTATATTCAACTTCTTCTGAGAATCAAATCTGATTAAAACAGTAAATACACAATACGCCGGATCATTATTTACAGAATGAATTTCGAGAAAAAAAAAATCAGCTTTAGCCAATAGATGCATCAATTGTCTTTTCTCTCTTCCTTTCATTTTTACTAGGTTCTCGGCGAGGTCAAAGCGAAGGCGAAGAAAAAAGTGTAACAATGAATAATCCCTTTTTAACCCTTCTACCGTGATGAAGTTAAGTTAGATTGGTTTTTAACGGAGATCAATGTCAAAGGGAGCATGGTATCCTACTATTTAACGTCAGATTTTAAAGGCGTAACGAAGTGATGTTTTTTCCATATCGTTAATTTTGATGTTTGATTACATCTCTGCGGATATGAAGAGGACAGAGCACCCGTGAACTGATATGTTTAGCTTTCAATCTACATGTATTATTTTTTCTCCGTATATCAATGACGTTTTCACTGATTACAAGTTGAAAACAAAAAGTATTCCTAAGCAATATAGCATAAATTGACAATATCCCTCATTTTTCCCATCCCAGGAATCTGGGGTGGACCTGGGAATCTCGCAAAAGGTTCGGGCTCTCCATGTCTCTCCCATATTATTCTTGGTCATAATTTCACCTAATCCCTCGTCTGCTGTCGGTTGGTTGTTCTACCCCACCCCCTCATGTAGAATTTAGTGTGACGGATCTGTTGATGCTGCCATTGGCACTAGCCCAATTCATTACAATGATAATTAATCTTTCATCAGCCCTATCTGCCAGACCAACTCTCCTCCCCACTTCCTAATTTTTCACTCTATCTAACCTTGTAATCCCTATCATACTTCTCAAACACTTCATCTCAAGCACATTTAAACTTCTCCTCTCTGCCTCCCTAAATCCCAAGTCCCCGCCCCGCACAGTGTCGTACGTACAATCAGCCCTTTATGTAATTCTCTGCATCCATTCCCAGGTGCCTATTTCTCATGGCGCTTTCCAATCCCCCAAACATTTATTTGCTTCTCTCTATCTACATTTTACTTTCATCCCCACTCCTCCACGCGACCCCAAATACTTTAAGTAAATCACCTCTTCCAGCCTCACCCATTTAATCCTTATCTTTAATTCGCTGCCATCCTCTCCCATTGTACATCTCATCACCTTACTTTTACCCACATTTACATCCATCTATCTCTTATGACATACTTTCCCAAACTCCGCAACTAACTGCCTTAGTCCCTCCTCCAATCTCGCCACTATTACATTGTTGTTCGTAAACAGCAACTGGCTCATCTTTCACATGCTTCCACTCTCTCTAACTGCCTCCAATCCCCTTTCCAAATATTCTCGCATTTACCTCCCGCATTACCCCATCCATATACACATTGGACTGCCTTGGTGACACAACACAACCCTGACCCAACTATACCTGTACCTCAAACCACTTGCTCTTTCTATTTCCAACCCTAATGATTTCTGCCACTCTCGTAAAGATTCTGTCCCGTATATTTCCAATACCAAAAACAGCGCCTTCTTATCTTCCTTGTCATAAGCCATCTTCAAATAAAGAAAAAAATCTTTCTTTTTGCCAAAACTATCTCACAAATCTTTCTTACTACAAAAAATAATCCACGCATCTTCTATCTTTTCTAAACCTACACTGCTCTTTACCAATTATTCCTTCTGTTCTTTTTTATATACTCTCAATCAGAACCCTCCCATATGCCTATCCAATTACACTCAACAAACTGATCCCTCTAAAACTACTGCAGTCATATTTGTACCATTTTCTTTTGAAAGTGGAATTATACAAAGTGTTAAAAAGAAGGAGTATGCCGACAGAAAACTTTTTGGTCCATAACTAGGTCGGATGCGAAAAAATTATAATAATGATAAATACATAAATAAATAAGAATTATAATGATATAGATAATAATAAATAGGTATAATTAAATAATAAAGAAACAGATAAATAATGAGTAATAGTAAATTGACAGATAAATAATAATTAATAAAAATCAACAAAATGTAATAAACAGACAAATAATAACAAACAAATAGATAATATAGAATAAATGGCAGGCATTACAGCATCTTCCTTAGGTGTTTATTTAAACTAAACTTAAAGCTTCGAACTGAACTACATTTCACTGCCTCTGCAAGAAGTTTGTTCCATTTATTAACTGCACGGTTGGCGAAGTTGTTCATACCCACTTCCAAATCAAATCTGTTTTCCGACAGTTTGAAAACATTATTTCCTGTTCGATTCTCATTCAGTGTGAAAATGTTGTCACTTTTGATGATGTCAATTCCCTTTAGAATTTTAAAGACCTGTATCAAGTCACCTCTCGGTCTACGCATTTTTAGGGAAAACAGATTCATACGTTTTAGTCGATTTTTTTTTTTTTTTTTTTTTTTTGAATAAGTTTTATGGCTCGCCGTTGTACTTTTTCTAATCCGACAATGTCTTTGATGAGATTCGGTGACCATACGGAAACAGCATATTCTAAATGTGGACGAACTAACGATTTATATAGCTTGTTAATGAGAGATGGACTTTTGAATTCAAAAGATCGCGCCATCAGTCCTAGAATTTCATTTGCATTCTCAGAGGCTAGAATGCACTGCTTAGATGATTTGAGATCGTTACTGATAATTACGTCGAGATCCTTTTCACTATCTACTTTTGTTAACGAATTTCCAAATAACTTGTAATTGTACATCTATCATTTTTACCTACCTCAGTAAGCGTATTTTGAAATATTTCCCACATCTGATCTACAGGTCTTCCGCTTAATTTTGCCTCCCAATATGTAAGCCGAAGCTCCTGACGTAGTTCTATGAACTGAGCTTTACTGAAATCGGGCATTTTAGATACACAAGTATCTATTCTGAACTTTTAGCAGTATGAATCTAAGTTGTGATCATTACTTGCAATAGTTTCACCAAATTCTGCATAGGTTATCATGCTTTCGCGGCTAATGATTAATAGATTGAGTAAGTTTCCATGCCTTGTATGCTCTTATACATACTGAATTAAAATATCACCGAGAAAATCTATCAAGTGACTACTTATATGGCCATGTTCAAGGGTCATCCAATTAATGTCAGTAAAATTGAAATTACCCATTGTCAATAAATCCAGCCATATCAAATTCAGTTTCAAACTCTCCACCATTTAACCATGTATCGGTTATTCCTATCATATCGAGATTATCGTTTTTTGACATACGCCTGGATTTCTTGGAATTTATTTCTGATACTACGAGCATTAAAGGACATGGTTTTAAGAAACTCGTGATTGTTTCTTTTGAACACGCTTTGAGTTTCAACACCATACCTTCCATTATAATTTTTTTTATTATTGACACCTTACTCTATATTGACATTTGGTTCTTCATTGGCATTCAGTGCTTCATAGATATTTGCCACATCACGAACATCTTGTCCTTCACGGTCATCCGATCTCTTATGTACACCTTGCCTTTAGTGAAACTAACTTGAGAGAGAGGGGCGAATGTGAGTTTGGGAGTGTAGTATGGAAATGTCAAGAGTGAAGAGAGGGCAAGGGAGAGAAGGGGTGTCTGTACTAGTAAGTGAAGAGATAGGTAAACGTGTAGTGGAGTGAAAGGAGGTTTCCTTAAGGTAAATGTGGATGAAAGTGAAAATGGGAAAGGAGATGTGGGTTTTTGTAAGTACATATGGGCCTGGTAGTGATAAGAGTGTAGAAGAAAGGGAGGCTTTTTGGATTGATCTAAATTAGTGCATAGAGGAATTAGGGAGAAACGTCAATGTAGTGGTTTTGGGAGACCTTAATTCAAGGGTAAGAAATGAACCAATAGATGGAGTGGTTGGGAAATGTGGAGTTCCGGGAAATAATCGTAGTGGAGAGTTGATGGTGGAGATGTGTCTAGAAAGAGAGTGATAACAAATACAGTGTTTAGGAAGAAAGTCAAGCATGAGTATACATGGGAGAGGTGGTGGATGGAAGGGTGGTAAATAGAGCGTTAATGGACTATGTAGTAGTAGATAGGAGTATAATACAAAGGTAAGTTTAGAGTGGAGGATAGATGGAGAAAGAGGAAAAGGACAAAAGGTAGGGAGATTCTTAGAGTGAACTGCTTAAATGAGAAAAGAAATGAGAATACAAGAAGAAGCTGAGAGAGGAGTAGGAAGGAATAAAGGATAGAGTCGAATCTAGGAGTGGAGGAGGAAAAGTGATGGTTCAAAGAGAGATTCACAGGATGTGCAAAGATGGTGTGTGGAAGAAGGGGGACGGGAGGAAATAGAAGAAAGGGTATTGTGTGGTGGGATGAGGAAGCAAAGAAAGTTGTAGAAGAGAAGAAAGGACCTTTCAGAGATTGGTTACAAATAAGAACGAGGGAATCATATGGGAGGTAAAAAAAGCATAAGATAAAAGAGGCAAAGAGGAGAGCAGGCACTTCATCTCAAACACATTCAAACTTCTTCTCTCTTCCTCTCTTATGTTCCATGTATCTGCCCCGTACAGTGCTGTTGGCACAATCACTCATTCATAGCTTTCTCACATATTTGTATTTGCTATTATCAACTCTTTTTCGAGTCACATCTCCACCATCAACTCTCCATTACGATTCTTTTCCTGGAAATCCATATTTCCCAGTCACTCCGCCTATTCGTTCATGTCCTACCCTAGCATGAAGGTTTCCCAATCCAACGACATTGACATATATATATATATATAGATATATATATATATATATATATATATATATATATATATATATATATATATGTATATATGCATATATGTGATTCGAACCCTTGCCTACGCGGCTTGCGTCTTGTAAGACAAAGACCTTACGCAAGCCGCGTAGGCAAGGGTTCGAATCACAGCAGATGAGTCTATTTCCAATATGTATATATGTATATATGTATATGTATATATATATATATATATATATATATATATATATATATATATATGGGTGTGTGGGTGTGGGTGGGGGGTGTGCACACACACACTGTCGGATTGAAGGCGAATATTGGAATTCCGGGAAAAACGCAATTTTCGTGGATTTCAACGACGAGGGAGTACCTGTTTTGTGTTAGTAGGGAAGGGGAAAGCTCGTGGTGTAGTGG
>NC_134789.1:27774110-27776610 GCF_046742065.1 Oratosquilla oratoria
CTCTCTCTCTCTCTGTCTCTCTCTCTCTCTCTCTCTCTCTCTCTCTCTCTCTCTCTCTCTCTCTCTCTCTCTCTCTCTCTCTCTCTCTCTCTCTCTCTCTCTCTCTCTCTCTCTCTCTCTCTCTCTCTCTCTCTCTCTCTCTCTCTCTCTCTCTCTCTCTCTCTCTCTCTCTCTCTCTCTCTCTCTCTCTCTCTCTCTCTCTCTCTCTCTCTCTCTCTCTCTCTCTCTCTCTCTCTCTCTCTCTCTCTCTCTCTCTTTCTCTCTCTCTTTCACCTTGTGCCATGCATGTGCTCCCTCTTTCATTTATCCTTTACCCCTCTGCCCTTCCCCTCGCATCCTCCTTCCCCACTCAATTTCCTCCTTTCCTTATCCTCCCCTTCGACCACCGCGTACCTTTCCTTCACTATCTTCCTCTTTCACCTCGCCCAACGTTCAATGCAACTTTATCCCCCTTATTATTTTTACCTTATGCATTTCAGGTCCCACTCGGACAAGCGCGCTCCTGATCTCAGCCGATAAATCATTTTGGGGCCAGTCTTCCGGTCACCTCACCCTTCTGAGGTATTTGCTGCATATCATTGCACAATAAAGTTTGCGCAGTAGCATGCAACCGATACCTTAGGGACTATATGGAGCGCCCCTACGGACCAGATTCACACATAATTTTGTCTCTGTTAGAGGAAATCTCTCCTCATAGAGATATTATGCAAATTTATTGTACTGTGACTCTTCCTCCGTTATGCTCCTCCCCTCACCTCTTAGTACTGTCCTGTACCACTTTTTAGAGTATATATTCGCATTTTCGCCTCTATCCCCTGTGGTAGGGAAAAGAAAGAATACTGCCAACGAGTCCCCCCACTCAAGTTGTAAAGACGGCTAAAGTGGAACGTAATGATTGGCCTACATCCTGCTCTCTGTAACCCAAAGCGGTACATTCCTATGAAAGTCAAGGCAAAAGAAGGTCTGGGAGGAGTTTTCCAAACAGAACCCTAAGATTTAGGTCTTTTAATGTGCGTGGGTATAGTACAGATAAAAGTAAATGAGAAGAGATAGGTAATATGTTTGTGAGCGGGAAGACTGATGTGTTGGCATTACGTGAAACCAAGTTTAAAGCAAGGGGTGATTTTGAGTTTGGAGTGTACTGGGGAGGGTATCGAAAGTGAGGAGAGGATGGGGGAGGGAATGGGTGGCTCTACTTATAACTGAGAAAATATGGAAGCGTGTGGTGGAATGGAGAGAAGTCTTCAAGGTTAATGTGCAAAAAGGTGAAACTGGGAAGGGAGATGTCTTTGTAAGCGCATATGGGCCTGGTAGTGACAAAAATATAGAGGAAAGGGAGGCATTTTGGATAGATTTAAATGAGTGTTTAGAGAGTTTTGGGAGGAATGTCAATATAGTGGTTATTGAGAGATCTCAATGTTAAAGTAGGGGATGAACCAATATACGGAATGGTTGGAAAATGTGGAGTGCCAGATAAAAATCATAGTGGCGAGTTTATGGTGGAGATGTGTTTTAAAGAGTCGATGATGGCTAACACAAAGTTTAAGGAAAAAGTTAATCATAAGTACACATGGAAGAGGGTGGTGGGTAAAAGGATCATGAACAAGGCAATAATGCACTATGTAGTGGAATCCAGGAGAAGAGTAGGAATAGTTATGAGTATTCAAGTTATTAGGGGAGTATGTGGAGGAAAATCAGATTTTTTTTTTTTTCTAAGTAAGTTGAGAGTGGAGGATAGAAGAAACAAGAGGAATAGGGCAGAAGATAGAGAAGTGCATAGGGTAAACTGTGAATTTCCGCATCAGAGAAACCAAATACAATTATAGGACTGATTGCGCGATCTTTTGATTTTAAAAGTTTATCTGTCATAACACAAGTTATATAAATCATGATTCGTCCACATTTAGAATATGCTGTATCCATAAGGTCACTGAATCTCATTAAAACCATTAGCAGACTGGAAAAAGTCCAACGACAAGCCACATAACTAATTCTAAGTATCAGAAACAAATCATGTGAAAATGGACTAAAATATATGAATCCATTTCCCTAAAAAAGAGTAAACTCAGGGGTGATTTGATACTTGTCTTTAAAATTCTAAAGGGACGAATTTTTTTACATTGAATGTAAATCAGACAAGAAATAATTATCTCAAACTATCAGGAAGTAAATTTTATTCGGAAGTGGGTAGAAGCAACTTCACCAACCTTGTAGTAAATGAATGGAATAAACTTCCTGCAGAGGGAGTGCAATGCAATATAGCTCTAAGTTTTAAAATTCAATTAGATATACACCTAAGCAATATGATGTAATGCATGTCATTTATTATATTCTATTTTACTTATTCATTTACTATCATTATTCATTTATCATGTTTTTCATAAAATAGCATTATTTATTCGTTTGTTTATTGTACATCATCATCTATTCATTTATATTAGTTGTTTATTTATTTATCTATTTATTCATTTATCTGTCTATCTTTTATTCTATTTTTTTC
>NC_134789.1:27781610-27784110 GCF_046742065.1 Oratosquilla oratoria
TTTTTTTTTTTACTATGTATCCATATGATAACCTTCTGAATCCTTTATTAAAAGAAGATTATTTTCGTTTTGCTTAATGACTTTTCAGAAATAAATGTCTCTGAATTTATTATTGAACGCATTCTACTCGTATCAAATTAAGTTCCAATACTTTTTTTTTTTTTGCCTGCCCTGTAGCTCTCAGTCTACCTCCTTTCATTTACTTTTGCTTTATATGTAATGCTCATCTTAACGTTTATACAGTTTCATACTTTCTGTATTTTTATCTCTATTACTAGGTCTTTATGGATTTTCTTGCATGAATGTCAAGTGAAAGTTTTTATTGAGTTCTTTTCATATTTCTTTTCTTCTTATATACTTCTACCTTAGGTCAGTGTTCTATTTTTTACTTTATTCTTACTAATGTCATCACATTGTATTGTTCCTCTTCACTTTGTTCTATTATCTGCTTCCTTATCTTTCATTCTCTCTCTCTCTCTCTCTCTCTCTCTCTCTCTCTCTCTCTCTCTCTCTCTCTCTCTCTCTCTCTCTCTCTCTCTCTCTCTCTCTCTCTCTCTCTCTCTCTCTCTCTCTCTCTCTCTCTCTCTCTCTCTCTCTCTCTCTCTCTCTCTCTCTCTCTCTCTCTCTCTTTCTCTTTCTCTCAATCCTTTTTGTATGTGTCTCTAGGATATTTATTCGCTATTGGTTCACTGTATCTCATATTTTCTAATTCATTTACTTTTAGATATTTGTTACTGAACTACAGTTTCCTATACGTGAAGGTATTTGTTACTGATACGTGCCAAATGTTGCAGTGGTTATAATCGCTACACCGGCAGATGTTGCAATGGTTCATGCTGCGGGATGAAACAAATTTTAGTTTTGTTTCATGCGAGAGGTTAAGACAAAACCTGCAGGTGACTTTGGAGATTTATTCACGGGTAGAACGAAAAGAACCTCCAACATGGAGGGTACCTTTACAGTATCCTGTACAGAGTCCCACTGGGTGTAGCGGGCTTCGAGTTTTATACACAATTTTTACATAGTCAGCGTTTATACAGTTTATGGTTAGTCTTTATATTATATATTCTTTCAATAATATTCGTACACTTGACATTATAAAGGGAATCGATTCAATATCAATAAATGTTCTTGGTTGTGATGCATGGATATCTAACTATTATTTTTCTCTATTGAGTGTAATTGTTTTAGGATGGTCAGGATCGGACATCCAGTGACACCGATCCTCCACCATGCGATGTTAATGTAATGTGAAATTGTCCACGACGTAGTGTTCTGCTGAGTAATTAGAAGCGTGGATAGGTGTTTGTTGTAAAGTGCATTATCCATGGTATATTTCCACATATACATAGAGAGCATTTTTTAGGCGTGTGTCATGTAGTGTGATAACGACTACATATGCCTCCCATCCTCCGAAAGGTGACTCCTGGCACCTGGAAGAGGTTTGGCATCAATAATTGCATAAATCCTAAAATTGTTACATTTGGTAAGAAAGAACATGTCTACTTGGATCACTCACGGTTTGTATCAACTAGAATCATATCAAGCGCAACATCTAAATTGCAAAATAATGAAACAGTTTAATCAAATAAATAGGTGAAATGGGGTGAACACATGTAAGGTATTTGCACATCATAGATTATCAATATAATTACAAAATCATTTAATTGATAGATTCGTTTAATATGTAGGGGATATAAGAATGTAGGATACATGGGTACATCAATGTAGAGGTGTAGAAGGAAGAAGCGGAGGAGTGAACTTAAGTGGACGACCGAGGATAAGATGGATGGATGGGGTATAAGGATGTTGAGCAAGAGAAGAATGTCTACTGAGCAGGGAAGGGAGAAAGCAGGAGATAGCGGTAAGTGGAGAATGACTGTGTATGGATGACACGGATGCAAGAAAGGGAGGGAGGGGGGTAGGGATTCGTTACGTATGCATGATATTTTGAAGCGACTGGAAGGTATTTCTCACCGTTTTCTATTTTTCTGCATGAGAGGACGGAGAGGGAGGTCATCGATTAAGTAATGCAGCCTTGCTGTGGATGTGCTGTGTTTTGCTGTATTGCTTATGTGCCTTGGGTGTTTGATTAGTGTATTTAACTGTGTATTGGCTTGTGACTGACTAGAAGTCTATATGAATGTCACATGTGTGGTGGTTAAATGAAATTAAGCGCGCATGCATAGCAACAATTTATATATAATTTCACACTACGATACAGGCGTATGCTTGCTACCAAAGCAGACACAACACTGCTTATCCCGCAAGGTAGCATCATCGCTAGATTCTAAGGCGTAAATGACTAAATGACAGCAGACCAAACAGGGCCCTCACGTTGAGCTTTGGCTAAATCTTGCAGGGAGAAGTTGTAAATCACAGCAACACTAGCTATGGGTATATTTCGTGAAAGTTCATCAGTAATATTGTTTGCACGTCCCGGTATATGCTTAAGGACTGGATTAAACTCCTCAATAGTGAGAAACCATCTGACTAGGAG
>NC_134789.1:27791610-27824110 GCF_046742065.1 Oratosquilla oratoria
TACGAGAAACATATATGCTGACGAACCCAAGTGAAGAATCTCAGCACAATCAAATGCAGAAATACACAAATGCTCATCAATCTCCTCATCTCCGTCCGCGGGCATGGACTCGGTGAGTGGGTACCTGGTCTCTGAACTGGGTTTAAGACCACTCACTTTGTACAAATCTAACTATATTTTGTTTTTATTTTACATACAGAGAGCGATAGGAAGGCACATGTTCTATTGTTTGTTGAGGTATAGAGACAAAATAAAAACCTTCCACATTTGTAATAAGTAAATTACATGTACCCATACTTCCATGCTATGCTATATATCCAAAACAAGAATAAACATAAAGGGCACAGCATCAACAAGCACAAAGAATCGCATCCCTACACTAAACAAATTCAACACCACCAAGGTACGTTAGAAAACGGGATCAAAGCAAATACACTGAACTGCAACCCATTCTTCACAATATCAATATACACATTGCTCTTATAAAAGAAGTAAAACTTGCAGCACAGACAACATTACCAACGTTCATAGACTAGCTGAGAGAAAATAAAACACAACACAATTTGTTATTTAATAGGCATGCAATTCTTCAATGAACAAGGGAAATTAAACGTGTGCCAAACGATGATATATTAGAAACATAGGTCATAAGAACAAACATAAAAAATTACATTATGACTTTACAAATATTTATCACTAACCAAGACCAAAAGGATATATCCGCAAAACCAAACCCTAAAACAACATTGAGGATACCTGAATGCACACTATCCTTTAAGATTGGATATGTACTGAAAAGGATAAAGGTAATACAATACCGCACTAGTTACACACATTGAACATCCTAAACTCTAAAGAACAATTAAGAAAACATAACATTTAAATGAGCTACATCCTCATATACGACATTTGTCCACCATCGGTACATTTACTAATTATATCAAAAGTTCTGTATGACTTGATTTCATAAAACTATCTAATAACTATCTACTTATGTATTTTGTTTTCTCTGGTGGCCTGAGGTAATCAGATAAATTTATGGATATTTTATCCATAAAGTTATCTGATTACCTCAGACCATCAGAAAAAACAAAATACATAAACTGAAACAAAATAGACTGAAAGGGATGGACTCAAGAAGGGAAGGAAAACAATAAGTGAATATTTTGGAAAGCATATCTCGAGCTGTGGGGCACATCTAAGATACCATATCCAAGACGAGAAAAACACATTACCAGGGATTTCAAGAAAAAATGAAATTCCAATGACATACCACGAAGTATTTTCTATGGAAAAAATAAACACTCACAGAAAAGCTAGAAAAATACATAAATACACATACCAAAGGTTTTTTTTTCCTCTTACAAGGGAGGTAGCAAAAAAAAAAAAAAAAAAAAAAAACACTCCCACGCATTTCATCCCCACACACTCCACCCCATCCAACCCCCTCCTTCTCTCTTTTCTTAGCTCCTACTGGATGACGGATCATCCCCTGCATCTCGCCCACTGCCCTGGGTCAGAAGCAGTGTCGCAAGACACAGAACATCCACAACAAAGCTGCTTCATTAAATAGGGGACCCCCCCCCTCCGTCCCCTCATGCAGAAATGGAGAAGACGGGGAGAAATCCATTCGGGCTGCGTCATTTTTTTTTTTTTCATACTCCCTCCCGTCCAATCAACCACCCACTCTCTTTCATGCATTACAGCATCATTCATACACAACCATTTTCCATTCACCCCTATATTCTGTCTTCACCTATCCTTCCTCAACAAAAATTCCCCTCTTTTTCAATGCCCCTTTTACCCCATCTATCCATCTCATCCTTGGCCGCTCCCTCATGTTCACTCTTTCCACCTCTGCCCTCCACACCTCTTTTATTAATCTTTCTTCACTCATCCATGTGCCCAAACCACTGCAATACTCTTTCATCAACCCTATCTCCCAACTCCCTTTCCACTCCCGTTATTCTACTCACCTCCTCGTTTCTCACCCTGTCGAGCCTAGTAACCTCTATCATACTTCTGAGGCACCTCATCTCAAACATATTCAAACTCTTTCTCTCTTCCTCTAAGGAAACTTTAGAATAGAAAAAAGTGCTAGGACGGTTACGAATAAAAGTGCAGAAGTAATTATCATACTCTATCTAGCGTTAGTTAGACCCATCATTGACTACGCGGTACAGTTTTTGACTCCGTCCTATAGAATGGACATCAATTTACTAGAATCAGACCAAATGAGAATGACCAAAATAATACAAGGACTCAGAAACTTACCTTAAAAAGAAAGTCTTAGGCACCTTAACTTACACTCTCTGGAAAGACGCTGAGTGCGGGGTAACGTAATAGAAATTTTCAAGTGGATCAAAGGCTTTAACAAGGGTGACGCAAACAAGGTCATCATATTAAAACACCAGGACAGGACTCGCAGTAATGGATTTGAATTTGACAAAGTTAGATTTAGGAAGGAAATAGACAAGAATTGGTTTATTAATAGAGAAGTCAACGAAAGGAATAGACTTAGTAACCATGTAGTGGGCACCGAATCTATAGGTTGTTTTAAGAAACGGTTAGATAACTTTATGGATAAGGATGACAGGTGGTAATGGACATGGAACTGCCTGGTGTAGACCATATGGTCTCCTGCAGTCTCCTTCATTTTTGTGTTCTTATGAAGGATGACACGAGGCATGTAAGGTTCAAGGCACTATTTTCCAGCAGGTACAGGAAAAGGGCAATCCAACCTTTTTTATTAAAAAAGGGTTGACAACATACTGAATGCCTGAAACATGAGGCCCCGATGCCTATATGAGGAATGATAAATATTGAAAATATAATACAAATGTAGTGCCTCTATATGAAAAATTCAAAACCACAAGCAAATGTAGTTCATAATAAAGAAGCCTCATAAACAAATATGCGATATATACGGCAATATAAGATCATAAACAAACACAGCTTTAAAATAAACTAGTCACCCCCAAATATATAGACATATATATATATATATATATATATATATATTTGTGTGTGTGTGTGTGTGTGTGTGTGTGTGTGTGTGTGTGTGTGTGTGTGTGTGTGTGTGTGTGTGTGTGTGTGTGTGTGTGTGTGTGTGTGTGTGTGTGTGTGTGTGTGTGTGTGTGTGTGTGTGTGTGTGTGTGTGTGTGTGTGTATTTTAAGACAGATTGAACATTTTTAGAAGCTCCGCCATGGGATACGAACCCTGACCCGTGCGTCGATAATCACGAGGCCAAGACGCTAGCAACCATGATTGCTAGCGTCTTGGCCTCGTGATTATCGACGCACGGGTCAGGGTTCGTATCCCATGGCGGAACTTCTAAAAATGTTCAATATATATATATATATATACATATATATATATACATATTATATATATATACATATATATATATATATATATATATATATATATAATAAAACTGACAACAGCTGCTAGAGTATGGAACCACTGGAATCGTATTTTTGCTGATTTTCTGAGATCCACTGGGAATCGTGAACCTAATATGTTGGATTTTTTTTATTAATCAATTCTTGCCTACCATTCATGAGTACATTGCCGTCTGTACCACCTAGGATGCTAAAATATAAACATTCTCAAAGACCTATTCGTCAAACTTAAAAATGCAGTGTCTGCCAGACGTTCACTGGCTACACGAAAACAACGGGAAGGAGAAACTATCGACGAGTACCCACAAAAACTTCTGCTGCTCAGTGAAGACTAATTTCAAGACTGTTACTGCTTCTCTGGATCGGGATTACTATGTTTAAATTATTTTCTTAATGAACTGATGTCTCAGATTATTAGGTAACGATTGTTGAACAAAACTCTTGACCTCAGTACTGCTGTACAAACCATGATAACCACGTGGCAAGGAACGCACGTTATGTCTCCCACAAGGGTAGACATGACGAGCCTATGACAGTGCGACCCTGCTTGACCCAACCTAACCTAATCTAGTGCAATTATGTAATCACGCCCCACGGGTAGATCGGCCCGCTGGCTAGAGGCCATCCCCATGAAGGATGGTACCAACTCGTCCCGCACTTCAGCTTTCCTCAGTGGATGGGTCGCCAGATTTGGCCAACCGGAACACTTCACCTCCGACAGAGGAACTTGCTGCACGTCGTGGCTGTGGCACTCCCTCGCTGAATTCCTGGGTACTACAGCCAGCCACACTACCTCCTACAACCTTGCAACCAACGGAATGGTCGAACAAACCCACCTCTCACTCAAAATATCTCCTATGGCACGTTGCAACAACGACTCATGGCTACCCCAACAGGGCAACAAAAAGTTATGTCAGGAGAGAGAAAGGGGTGCAGAAGGCTTGATGGGGGTTATGTGTGTGATTATGGATGTTATTCATGATGGTTACCAAGTCAAGTTATGTTTGTAAATCAAAATCTGTTATTGTTGGGGTTGTTGATATACCAGACCGACGACTTGGCTTTGAATTTACCACCTAGGGTAAATTTGGGAATGGTCCTGAGTTGGTTGAGGTTAAGCTTGAATTTTTGGGAAATGGGGGATGATGGGGAGTGGTTTGTACATGTTAACTATTGTGATTGTGGAGTTGTTACCTGTTCGGATTTGGATTGATTGGGTTTCACTGGTGTTGTCTATAAGAGTGAGGAGAAATCTGGTGTTGGTACTTGTGTCCATGAAGTAGATGGAGTTTTTCTTGTTAATGGCAACATGTATGTTGTGTTGTTTAAAGAAGTGTTTATTGTGTTGATGCCATCAGTGTTAGATTATAAGGTGTTGATGTGAGTTCTGTAATTGTTTTATGTTGCTATATGGGGTTGGGGTACGGGTGGAGGAGGACTTGGATTAGGGTTAGGAGGAGGAGTGAAAGGTAGAGGTTTGGAGGAAAAGGAAAAAAGGAACTTGAGGGTAGAATGGTGGGAGTAAGGTTATGGGTGGGCATGAGGAACAGGTCTAGGTGTTTGTGTAGTGTTTTAAGTCACATCAAATGTTGTACAAGTGAGGTGGGCCCAATTTTTGTATAAATTGCATTCAAACAAATCTTTTTCTAACGGTTCGAGTTGATGAGTTTGGAGCATGTTGGACATGTATAATTTATGATGGGCCCTGGATAGCTCTTTACATCTCCGGCTAGTAGGAGAAGAAGAGGGATGATCGCCGGATAATCATCCCTTGAGGTAGAAAAAATGTGAGGCTGTACTTTTGGATAAGGGTTGTGGTACTTGTTCGGGTAACCGAAACTCCTTTCAGGGATCTGTGCCATCTACAGAGGTGGCAAGGACTTTTTGTGTCGGTTTAGCCCCCAACTCGTTGGGGTTGTGGGTGGTCCTACGACGTAGACGCCACCACACTAGGGCCTCACAAATGAGTAGATTGAAAACACTGAATACATTCATACTCAGAATTCCTCTCGGCTGGATAAACTCTTATGGTGTTGGATAGAGTAAAATTCCTAGGTGCAACATGGGCATTTTTTCCAAGAGAAAGGAGAACGAAATATACTGCAGGGAAGATTTGCTGAGGTACAAGAAGTAAGGGGGTTCGGAAATTGGAACGTGTTCAAACTTTAGAAAAGCATAATGAATAAATATATCTAGGTACTCTTAGATTAAAATTTTGTACGAAAGATAAACTCCGAAAAGATGAGCAATCTTAAAAGATCGCGAGGACCTTTAAAAAATATATATATATATAGAAAAGATGTGCGCCAATAGCTAATGGTGACTTGAATATTTATTCTGGCTATTACTATGAAATTCCCTTCAGCCTAGGAAAACCCCTTGTACATGTAAAAGATTATATTGGTAGTAACAGGTTTGTTTAGAGGGTTAACACTAAAATCATTGATATCCCTCGGAGTGGTGACAAAATTTACGATTTTTTTTTCTACACCATATAAGTTCACTAAGCTGAGACATTAATGCAGTGAAAAGGTCAGTACAACAAGGTATATAGGATTGATACATCTACATTATGGATTTTTTATTCTGGTTATTGAAAAACTATTTTTTTCATTGATTGAGACACCATTTACACCTATATTCCTACACTCAGATTAATAAAATCAACGCCCGTGGCCATATATGGTATATATTACGGAGTACAGGGCTAACTTAGAAAAATACTAATCCCATTTTTGTCATGGTTATTACTATTATAACGAATATCATAATTGTGAATATAAGAATCTTTCTCATATCAAAATTGTAAAGGTTATATAAATCAATGACACCAAGGTCTGGTTACATGAATAAATAAACATTATCTCACTTAACCGAAAAGTAATTTATCCTTGTTATGATCCCTGTTGGCTATTAAGTTTAGGTCGAAAAGCAAAAGGTGCCCTGCTATCGAAAAACACATAGACAATTTTAGTGATAAAGGTGCTGATCATTAACGCTATGAGTATCAATAGTATCATATAGGAGAGTTGGAAATGAAGAATCAAATGCATTGGCACATCCAGGGAATATATATTGTCAAATGGAATTATTGGATCTTTAGATTGTCTTAGATGAACAAAGGATTCTTCCCTGAGTGACATTTATTTTTTTCACATGTAGGGATTGACTACGGTTTTCACAAGTGACCTTTACAACAAAACCATCTATTACATTTTTTTTTCTCCATTTTGTTCATTTTGGCAAAGTATAGAAATAGAACATACCTCTATGATGAACACGTAGAGAAACTCATATATAGGAACACGAAAGACCTTTGGGGGGCCTATTTCTTCGAACTGGCATTTATCATTTCTATTACTTCCTAAATTTGAAAAGGAAACAGCAAGCTAAACATGGTTTCAGTATCGGGAAAGTATTTTATATTCTTAAATTTTATTTTATTTAATGGGATTAATCCAACGCCAGTCTTTAGATATTATGACGAGTGTGTTCCTCATATTAAGGGTAATGATATATAGTCATGAGAGAAATGGAAGGATAGAATTAGCCAGGCTGAGAAATCACGGTTGAATTTGAGGGGAATGTACATATAGATCGAGTCTACAGTCAGGATCTACTACAAAAATGGGTGATAGGGTTATAAACTATCTAGGGGAAAAAGAAATGTTAGTGAATTTATGCCTTGACTTTATATCTTACTTCCCGAAGGTGTCAACAAATTATGATTTACTTAAAATTAATTATAGTAAAGCTGTCTTTCCAATATAATATGGTTAATAAAAAATTGAAAAGTATATAAAACAATAATAAAAGAAGTAAAAATAGTTGTTACATAAAAGCCATTACAAAACTAAATGTGACATTTTGATTATTACAGCAAGGAACTATATTGTTAATAGAGTTATTTTGTAACATAACATAGTTAATTAGATGTATATTGTTTTTAATAGTTATCAAATATTCAATGTTAAAATGTAATTATTGCAATGTATGATCGTCATCTTCATCCTCGTGACATGCATCTGAATATTTTCTTTTCTTGTCATTTTCTTTTTTCTATCTCACCTACAATGTGCGCTTTTGTTAGTCTTTTATGTATTTACTTATCTGTTATTTTTTTTTATTATTATCTTTTAGCTATACCTTCATGCCACGACCCACCTATGGGTCAGGCTAGTCGCGACATGAGAATAAAAAAAAATTATGGCCGTGCGTAGTTCGGACGAGTGACAGAGATAATAAATACTTCGTTATAATTAGATATCATTACGTAAATAGAAATAGTACATACAAAATAAATGGACATAGAATTATAAAATATACCAATACCTATGACATGAAATAAATTGTTATATTAATTACCAAGTATAATAGTTGAGTGTGCTTTTGTATGCAGCACATAAGAACAGGTCGGCAAAACGAAGTCTTGATTATAGTGTAGACTAGTCTTGATACCGGTTGCTTGAAGTCGCACCATCGGCCCCAAGAACAAATGGGTAGTTTTAGGTGAAGCTTATGTACGATAACTTCTGGTAGGGGAAGCTTCTGGTAGTATTTCTGGTAGGTGAACTTCTGGTAATCGGAACACGTAAGATATTGATAATGTTTCATAGTCCCGCAGCAGTCTGGAGGTTTACGAAAAAAAAAAAAAAAATAGGAAAAACACGAAGCCTTGGCGCTTCCCGTGGAGATGGGCAATAGTTGTGGTCCAAAGGAATTGTTTGTTGGAGTTGTCGTAATCAACGAACGTAGAATAATTTCTACGTAGATTCATATGGGCCCTGGGTGTCTGCTTCTTTTCTTGTCTTCTTTGTTCTTTTTGCGTCCTGATCTCTCTCTGCTTCTCTTCTCTATTGACTCTCTTCTCTGTGTGTTTCTCTGTATCACTGTGTCTTTGTCCGGTTTCTCACTGTTTGCCATATATATACCCCGGGAATAGGAACTTACGTTTCTGGAAATGGCAAGACGTAAGTAAAGCAGTAGTTTAAAGACCTCCTATCAATAGGAACGCAGGGTGAGCTTTTCCGCCAAATTATGTTACGTTTCTGAGCTTGGTTTCAACTGATAATACGTAATGAGGAGCGGCCCAACAGACGGGTATTGCGCAAGATTTAATATTTTAAGAAATACACACCAATAATTATGAAATACAATACAAATTATTACTATCCATATTCACGCAAAGCGTGCCTAAAAATACAAATAGAAGACTTTATTCACAAAAAGGAGTGACACAGCTCAACCACAGGATTCTATTTACGCTAAGGACATAGCACTTTATATAATGAAGGTAATATAAATGAAGATCTTTCTCCAATTTTGACACTTTATGCATTCATCTGATCAATGCAGTTTTCTATGTACGTGAAATGTTTGCTTATTTCACCCGTACATTGGTCATTAGAACTGACATAGTGTTTTTTAATTTTATGGTAACTGCAAAAGGCAAAATATCTCGGTCCTTATGATCCATCACAACCGAATGCGCGACTCTACATAAAACTGAAAGTGAGACATGAAAAAGTGTGTTACACATGATTTTGTTTATCATAGGTATATATGTTTGCAATAAATGAAGAAAAATGTAATTTACACATGTTGGAGTAATCCAATATAAGATTGTCCAAGGCAATGTTTTCAAAAGGTGTTACCGCAAAGCAAACTTTGTTGTTGGTCATGACGAGGGTTTGATCTTGAAGAATTAATCCTCTCCACCAGTCTTATATACGAGTACTGAAGGTGAGGATGTGGACCTTGACTTATACCCCATAAATAAGTAAACAACCTTGAAGTGTGAAAATAAAACACATATCTACATGAGAAGTTTATCTGTGTCTTTTGTAACATTTACGTTAAAACAGAGATACATGTATTGTAAGACACAGTATCGTTATTATTTTGAAAAAATACATATTTACAAAAAGGTGAATATTAACCAAAGTAATGATTAGCAAAAGTAGTTACTATCTTATTGTTATTTAAGAAGCATGACCGTGTGAATGTGTACGAAATATTTAATCCCATACATATTTAATTGCTGTGTGAACATTACGCAATAAAAGACACAAACAAAACTAACACGATTGTATAATCTAAAATTACAGTTAAACCTTTTTTGTTTGTATAACTTAATGAAATCCTTACTGATCAAGTTTCACATTAAACGAGTCGAAAACATATATTACATACCTTATTAAATATACAACAATCCAATGTCACGTTTTTATTTCACGAGGTGAAACATTAAGTACAAAGTAGATATTGTTTTGATTCGAGGAATTTGATGATACATGTCCTCTACAGGAAACACGCCAATATATCACAAATTTGAGGAATTATTCTTTTTAATAACTTAAACAACTTTATTAATTTGGTTTTCATTCATCTTTTATTCTCTTGTTTGAAATAATGAAATTCTGTCATTGTCAACTGTAATGTACTATTACATTCCCAAATATACAAACTGCATGAATATCTAGAACGGCCTTGCAAAGGTCATACGAATTTTCAAATTACCGTTTAAATTAGGATTCATACAATTTTTTGTACGTTCAGGATATAAATCAAATACTATAACCATTCCTCCATTATTGTATGCTTCATGTGGTATTAGGGGGTCCTTACTGGGACCTAACGCATGTAATATGTGTAAATATAGATCTGCATAGTTAAAACTTACAGTGAATGTTAGGCACAGTTCGTCCATTGATATGCAATTCTATTTTGCTTAACGAAGCACATAGGAAATAAAACCCCTTTTTATTTACAGATCCATTAAAAGTTTTTATATAGATAATTACTAGATATAGCTTGTTAGGGATAACATTGAAAAATAGATTGCCTATCCTGATACTACTTTGTCCTTTGGAGAGAATATATGATTTTGCATGTGTTTTTTAGATAGACATAATAATTGATCCACTCTTTATTGCTTCCTTGTGAATATATATTTTCGAAACTTTAATTTACATCTTAAAATAATCAATATTATTTATTCATTTATTTATTTATTTATTTATTTATTTATTTATATTTTTTTCTTTTTTCTTTTCTGGGCACTTTACTATGAAATCGATTGGTGCTAATTTTAGTCTTATACATAAATGTACATCATCTTGAAAGTAGTTGTCAATATTCAAAGTATTGCATTTGAGTGGACCGTAAAGATTTCTGATGTTCTTGATCATTTTTTCCCCAAAGGTATTGAAATTCTGAAAATTACTTGATATATATGTATCAATTATATCTGATCCTTATTCATCTTGATATATTCTGCGCTATAGTCTACCTTTTACGAGGACCAGCATAATCTAAAAGATGATTATTTTCTATTTACACATTATTAATAAAGACTGACGCTGATTTAAAAATTGCGTTTAAAACTCCATTGGGGATGGTAACATTATCAGTATCGGTCAATTTGACAATTTTAACTTCACGTAAGGGGAATCTTTGCTATATGAAAATTTAAACAGTATTCAACAGATCGAGAAAGACATTATCGTTTGTTTGTTTTTTTATCTGAATTCAATTAAACTGTTAGAGAGTGTTTGATCATTATTAATATTTACAGGTAAAATGTCAACATACTGTCTGTGCTTTATTGATGTTTTAAATCGTCTAAATCTAGATGGTCGAGGGAAATCACACTAATTGCAGAAGTATGATTAGTAATAGGACTCCCACTTTGGGAAGTTGTTACAACTTCATAGGTTGCCGTGATTATAATGACATATCAATTCTAAACACATCTTTTCTATAATAGGTTTGTAGTTTTTTTTGTTTTGTTTTTTACTTTCCCACTTCCTCCTCCTCCTCCAACTCTTCCACCATTCATAATTCTCTTACCTACATTTGTCTCTGATTGAACACCTCGATTTCTTAATTTTCTTTCAAAATTTCTGTTATATATATATATATATATATATATATATATATATATATATATATATATGTATGTATTAGATCGCTAAAGACTTAATACTTCCTGAATCCCTTTAAAGCAAATGGAATTGCTTTTTTTACAATACCACTTATCCAACTTGATAAATCAGAACCTTTTTGATAAAAGATGACTTAAATGTGTTAACATCTGCTAACCTACTACCCATTTTTAATCAAATTTGCTTTGTAAATATCGCTAAAATCTCATCTTCTGACGGACGGGGAGGTGTTAATCCTCTGAGATTCATTTTCATACTGCATTAAATCTATTTCATAAAGCCTTTTTCTCTGATATGTAACACTAAAACTAAAGAATTACCGTTTTCAAAACGTATGTCTTCACCAATCTGCTCAGATATAACAACTGACACAGTTTCAATGTCATTATTTTGTAAAGGGTAGTAGATCAACATATTTATTCTTGGCTGCAATATTACCTACAGATATTGTATCCAATATATTGACTTGTTGCGCATTAAAAAGCATAGCACGTACAATATCACTGTAAATCAATATGTAATCAAAAAGATTTTGCGTTTGAACATTGCGCGGAGCAACAGTTGCTTTAGATTGTAATGTTCTAGGAGCATTTTTAAATTTTGTGTAACGTATTTCTAGGTTAAACCTCATTATCTTTGACATTCTAGGGGAGAAGCATAAAGTTCGTTCCATACTAATACTGTAAGAGGCCGGTAGTTTGAGGTAGACATTTAGGTAGATAGAGGGGTAGGTGGAAAAAGTATTTATTTTATTACGTGGATGTTTTAAAACAGCGGTCAATAGGAAGTGCAGAGTTGCATATTCTCGCTTTCCGTCTGGTGTTTTGTAAACATAGGTTAGGGTATCGATAGAGGGATGATATGACGAAATGTAAACATTTAAGCCACGTTCCGTTTGCGACAGAATTGCTTGGGTAAACAGGTCTTTAGGTAGAATGATAAATGAAGTTAGAACAAGTGAATCATACACAGAATACTTAGCTAGATTAAATAGATGGTCAAAAGACATTATTTCTATCTTGAAAGATTTAGATTGGATAGAAAGATCTAGTGACAAAATGAAAGTTTCTCAGATAATAAAATTGATCACATTTGGATTGTTGACTAAAATTCTGACATTCTAATGGCAGAAAAGCTGATTTCAAGTCAAATATGAATTTAGGGGAGGTAGATTATCTTCTTCAAGGGTTTAGAGAGACTAGAATAATAAATCCATATGTGATGACAGTGGGACAACAGAGGACCTCTAGCAGTGAGTATAAGAAAACCGAATTAAAACATAGACAGAAAGTTGGAAGTCTATCCAGGGACACTAGAATTGTATGTTTCAATTGTAATACTTGGGGACATGAAGCACAAGACTGTTATTATGGAATTATTTGTATAAATTGCAAATATGAGGGTCATGATGAGTATCAGTGTAGAAACTCAACTTTCTGTATGTATCACAAAAGAATAGGCCATAAAACCCATTAATGTAGAAATTTTCATATGCACCAGGAAAAAAGAGGCAAACCCCTAGACACAGAATAAACCAATATTATAGAACTCCCCATATATATACAAATAGACAGTATTGTGTTAAGGATAAAAGTGATAGAGGGGTGAAAGAAAACTCCAACATCAAAGATAGTCATAAACTGACAATTATAATTAGAAGGACTTCTGTAGGACATATCATTGCTGGTAGAGTGTTCAATAAACCTATTCAAATATTTATTGATACGGGATCTGTAGTTAATGATATAACTAGTAGAATTTTAAACCAGTTGAAACCAGGAGTAAAAATCGTGGAACCAATCCATTACTCATTGCAAGAAGTAACTGGAAATCAGTTAAACACATTAGGCAAGGTTGAACTAGAAGTTATCTTATATACAAATGAACATTTATACATTACAGTGATAGTTGTAGAAGAATCTGTTTTTCCAGGAGATTTATTGATAGGATTTGCAACTGTGAGAAAAGAAAACATAGTCATATGTCCTGCTGACTTAGGGATCTTAATGAAATCACAGCTAATCCCATCTTTAAATCAACCAGACCACTGACAAGAACCAATGAGTCCCTAGAAATAGATAGGAAAAATAAAATTTTTACTTTAGATGACGAGACCGAGCGGTCCAGACCAACTGATAGTAAAGCCTTATATAGTGAATCCAACTCAGATGTTCAAGAAATCCCAGAAATTACTAATTCATCAACTACAAATGAAGCCTTGCAAATTGTGGATGGTGGAGTAATAAAGTCGACCTTATTGCATTAGATTAAAATATTTGAAATTGGACTCAGGGATTTATGAGTCAAATAAGAACATGGTAGAAATATTAATGATTAATACTTTGAATAAAGATGTAGTCTTAAGAAAAGGTACACAAATAGGATGTTTTCAGGTGTGTACAAAACCCATCAAGATTTTAAATGAGAGTATTGAGGAGGTGGAATGACCAATTTCATCAATCTGTTAAGTTCAGGAAGAAATAGAGTTAGGAAAGAAATTCAAGAATCAATTAGAACCTACTAATTACCCTGAGTTGGATGAAAGTTTAGTTGCTTTGCTTGTGAAGTACAATAAAGCAATTGCTTTGCTGGGGGACGCCTTAGGCAAAACAACTATTTTGAAACATCAGATTAAATTAAAACCAGGAACACAGCCTATTTGCATACCCGCCCACAGACTTCCTCACTCAAAATTAGCAATAGTTGATAAACTGATCACTGAAATGTTATCGCAGGATATTATTGAGCATAGTAAAAGGGAGTAGAACTTTTCTTTGATTCTTGTGCCAAAATCAGATGGTACTATGTGCCCAGTTACTGATTACAGGAAATTGAATAAGCACACCATACGTGACAGGTTACCATTACCAGTGATAGGAGACATTCTTAGAAGTTTGGAACTGAGAAAATATATTTTAGGACTATAGATATCAAATCTGCTTTTTGGCAAATAGAGTTGCATGAAGACTCACGAGAGTTCACAGCATTTTCTACTCTAACGGGACATTATGACTTCAAACAAATGCCATTTGGGTTATGTAATAGTCCATTAACTTACATGAGATTAATGAATACTATTCTAGATGGGTTGTTGGGAAACATTGCTAGTGTATTTCTAGATGATATCTTAATAGTTTCCCAGACAGTGGTTGAGCACTTTAAGAAATTAGATTTTATATTCTCAATACTAGTTGAAGCAGGATTGAAAGTGAAACATGAAAAATGTAAGTTCTTGCAGGGCAGTGTTCTTTATTTGGTACATAAGATAGACAGACATGAACTTAGTAAAGTGAATTCAAATATTGGAGCAGTAAGGAATTTTCCAGTTCTAAACAATGTAGAAAAAGTGAGAAGTTTCTTGGGATTGACAGGATATTATAGAAAATTTATTCAACGATATGCTGACAATGCTAATCCATTAAGTTCTTTTTTAGGAAACACAACAGCAAGCTTTTGAAAAGTTGAAGGATAAACTCACGAGTTCTCAAATTTTAATATTTCCAGACTGTGAAAAAGAATTCATTCTTTGCATTGATGCATCTGACATAGGATTAGGAGGAATACTTATGCAAAAGAGAAATGGAACTTTGAAACCAATAAATTACACATCAAGACTTTGCAATAGCTCAGAGAGAAACTACTCTATAATAGAGAAACATTAGCAGTGATATATGCATAAGAAAGTTTTAGAGATATGATATTGGGATATCCAATCAGAGTGTGGACTGATCATATAGCTATTCAGAACTTATTTAAGCATAAGAATCTTAGGGGCAGACTCGCTAGATGGTTTGCGGTACTTCAGTGCTATGAAGTTAAATTTGAATATATTCTGGGTAGAAAGAATGTTGCGGCAGATGCACATTCTAGAAACATTAGCCAACCAATGACAGGGTTGATTAATTTTGTTTGTAGTATAGAGCAAATGCTAATAAGAGAACAGAGGGATGATAAGACATGTGACTCATTAGCCAAGTATTTGATGAACCCAAGAGGAAATCCTCCAAAACTACCATAGGGTTATAAGATAGGGGAAATTCATTTGACTAATGGACTTTTGTATAGAAAAACAGTTGTAAGTGGGAAAGATATTTCTAGAGGTCCAGTAAATCAGTTGGTAATACCACAAACTCTTGTAAAAGAGATATTGAAGTTACTTCATGATAGTAATTGTAGCTCACATTCATGGAAGGATAAAACTTATAGATGAGCACAACTTAAATACTTTTGGCCAGGTATGAAGAAATATATATATGTTTATATAGAAAATTGTTTGAAATGTGTTACGGTGAAAGGAAATACACCAAAACCGGCTCCTATGTTTACCTATCCCATTCCACAGAAACCTTGGGAAAGTGTTCACATAGATACATTGGAGTTACCTATGTCTGAGAATGGGTATAAATATGTATTTGTTGCCATTGATTATTTTTCGAGATTTTGTATTTTACAACCCATTCTAAATAAGAAAGATGAAACTATTGCCTCAGTAATCTATGATCAGATAATCTGTAATTTCACTACACCTAAGATCTTAGTTTCAGATAATGGAACTGAATTTAATAACAAAATCTTGGGAAAATTATGTAATTTATTCAAGATAAAGAAAGTAAACATTTTAGTGAATCATCCACAAAGTAATGGAGTTGTAGAGGTTAAATAAGAAAATTATTACATGTCTTAGAAGTATAATAAGTCCTCATAGTATAACTTGGGATACTTGGATTCCTTGTGGTAAATGTACTCTGAACAACCAAATCAATATAACAACAGGTGAAACACCTCATTTTATTATTTTGGGGGAAGACAAAACTCTTCCATATGAAATCTTGACTGCAGAGGAGAGACCTGTATGTAATATAGATGATTATATCTCAAATAAGATAAATACTTTTCAAAGCATTCACCAAAGAGTTAGGGAACATATGCAAGAGTATTCACAAGAGATGAAAAAGCAACAACACAAAATAGCATAAAATATAGGAGATTTAGTTATGGTCAAACTACATTCACCCTATAATAAACTTTTACCAAGGTACTCAGGTCCATATAGGGTAATTGATTCTGCAGGTGTAAATAAATTTAAAAAATTTCACTTAGATTAGAAGATAGGGAAGAATTGATACTCCATTTAGATGATATGAAGAAGTTTAAATTGCAGTTCTGTGAAGATGACTATTGTGATACCCTATGTATCAATTTTAATGAACCAGAAGTGTATAGGGAATATTTTGATAGAATTTTATGTGAATTGAATACTAATCTTGATGTATTTTACAGATAGTATTAATTTGACCAAATGTATGTACTTGGGATGGGAAACCTAAACTAATGGAACTTGTTGTCAAGCTGGGACATGAAGACCTTGGATCTGCTGCGCTCAGACTTGGAATCTTGCCAATATTTAAGGACAATTCATATAAGTATAAATAAAAGTATTTTGCAAAGCATTAAGAATGTGTCTTAGAAAAAAAAAATGAAATTCAAGAAGAGACACTACAATACTTTAGACACTTTGTAATACTTTTGTGACTTTTGTCATCTTTGAGAATAAGAAACAATTCTCCATTAAGATAAAATTTTCTTAGTCAAAGAAGTGAGTCTTGCAAAAAAGAAAAAAAAAATGTAATTTTATTTGTGTTGCAAATTATTTTGATTTCTGCATTATTATTTTGACATGTATGTTATTCAACATTATTCTGCTTGAATTATTATTGTGCATTTTGGAGGGTTGCTTATTTCTTTGATATGTATATGTTTGACATGTTTTACTGATACCATTTTACCAGTTTATGCAAGGGTAGATTAGCCTCTTATATATGATGATTTCCAAGTATATACTAGAGAGCCCTGTAGGAGGGTAGTAGAAATAATTGGTCGGGACGACCAAGGGTAGCTGCCGAGCCCTGTAAGAGGCCGGCAGTTTGAGGTAGACATTTAGGTAGATAGAGGCTAAATTTATATAAAAAGTAGTTAGAGGTATAAATTTACTCAAACAGGGGTAGGTGGAAAAAGTATTCATTTTATTACCTGGATGTTTTGAAACAATGGCCGGTAGGAAGTGCAGAGCTGCAAATTCTCGCTTGCCGTCTGGTGTTTTGTAAACATAGGTTGGGGTATCAATAGAGGGATAATATGACGAAATGTAAACATTTAACCCACGTTCCGCTTACGACAGAATTGCTTGCGTAAGCAGTTTTGCTTGAGACAGTATAACAGTCTTTCTGATTGAAAAAAAGTGTGGAGGAGGAGAGAAATTATTGGTACACGGAAGTAAAATCACGCCCTTAAAGGGTGGCACTTATTTGTAACGTTCAAAGTTATTGGATGAATTGTATAGTGATGTCGGAGCAGACTTGGTTTGGTGGATGTATAAGAATCCCAAGGGGAGTCCCTTGGTGTAACTTGAAAAACCAAGTGTAATTACTAAGAAGAAAAGAAGATAAAATATATCTCCGTTTTAATTCACCCCATCAAGAAACATAAGGAATTGGTTAAAGAAGATTTGGTGGAAACATACTTAAGAGAAAAAAGAGGCATGGGGCCTACAGATGAATAACATAAGTGACTAAGTGTTAGTGGCTGTGAAGCTAACAAATACAAACGTGTCAGATTTCTCAACAACATTAAAATGGTTAGATAACAATACACATATATGAGGATAACTAATGTTGCAAGATTATTTAATGACATATTCAACCCTTAGATGTCCAGCGTGCTCATGCACACGCACGCATTTTACCTATAGCACGTCAGATCACGACCTCTCCAGAAACTTCCGTGGGACCCCTATTGTGTCGGACCACATCCGCGGTCATTTGGCTGAGAGCAAAATGATACCGGCATCCCCCATTGCCAACTGCAAGTCGTCATACGACCGTTACAATTTTTAATATGTGCACCATTGCTTATATATGAAAAATATAAATGAATACTGAGTGTCCATATTCAGTTCAATGTAGAATTAAATCAAGCAATAGGTAATTGAGAATAGATTGTATACAACTTTGTCTCAACGCCTCCAAACCCAATATAGACAACAAACAAATCTACACTCTGGTGGAAGCAGTGGAATACGAAAAAAAAAAGTCTACATTCTGGCAGCAGTGGTTACAGATTAGCAAATTCCACGTGGTGAGAAGATAAATCAGAGATCTACACACCGGTCGAACCTAGCTACTTCCCAAATCTATGCTGAGCTGCGTCAAACGTCAAAATTACGAGCCAACGCTCTTCGTTGCATCGTCAACCATCATACTTACGAGCCAACGCTCTTCGCTGCATCATCAAGCATCATACATGCGAGCCAACGCTCTTCAATGCATCGTCAAGCATCATACTTACGAGTCAACTGCCTCTCCTGCAACGCCAAACATCAAACTATGTGGAAATGCTCTTCGCTACATCGTCTAGCTGCCCATTACGAGGAAATTCATTTTCATTGCATCACTCCCACGGAATAATCGAAGCAACAAACTCCTCCGTCATTCCTACCAACATCGTCGCCACATCCAGCATTACTACCACGAGTCGGACATTCTCCGCCTTTTCCATGCCCCCACCGTTTTGGACGACGATCTACTACTCCACCCCGAATCTAGCTTCGCACGCCTCCGACGCATCATCGTCTATGTCTTCGCAAGAGGGCGACCTTCATATCCATTTCAACGCCAAAGTTATGTATATTTGTAAATATATATATATATATATATATATATATATATATATATATATATATATGTATATATATACATATGAGTGGAAGGGTGGTGAGATAAACACCGAGTAATGTTGGAGTGTAAATTTACTGACGTTTCGTCCTTAACAGGACTTCTTCAGAGTATGAGTACATAAGCATAAAATCAACATATATATACACGCGTTCATGTCCGCGTTCCTGCTAACCCACGCCACTCGAGTCCGCTTGTTTCCTCATCTCCCGGCGGATGAGTCGTCCGGACATTTGAGACAGTTTGATGAATCCGTCCCTGTGTTCTGAGTGCTATTTTTATTAAGCTGTGTAACAATCCTTCCGGGTACCTGAGATCTGTGAAGACTTTAAAAATATATTTGACCTCTCTATCAATATGCTCCTCACTGCATACCCGGAATGCCCTAAGATTTTTTCTTAGGGCATTCCGGGTATGCAGTGAGGAGCATATTGATAGAGAGGTCAAATATATTTTTAAAGTCTTCACAGATCTCAGGTACCCGGAAGGATTGTTACACAGCTTGAGAAAAATAGCACTCAGAACATTGGATAAAAAGGATGAGGTTAAGGAAGATAAGGAAGGTGACTTCATTGTGGTTCCCAGTTCCAAACACACGGAAGAATTAGGACACCTACTACGCAACACAGGATTGAAGATTGCCAGCTCATCCAGCATGAAAATTGGAGAAATAGTGAGAGGTAAGGAGAGAAAAGACAACATCACTAATAGCGTGGTATACAAAATACCATGTAGCAGTTGTGAACTGAGCTACTTTGGAGAAACTGGGAGAGGTCTACGCAAGCGAACATACGAACACAAGAACGACCTAAAAGCCCACCGCACTTCCAACGCATTGGTGGTTCATGTGGACCAACTTGGACACCTTCCCAACTGGAGCGGGGTAGAGATTTTACAACAGGGGTTAGAAAAGAAAAAGAGGAAACTAGTTGAGGCAGCATATATAGCATCTCAGCCTTGCCTTAATCACAGGGATGGATTCATCAAACTGTCTCAAATGTCCGGATGACTCATCCGCCGGGAGATGAGGAAACAAGCGGACTCGAGTGGCGTGGGTTACATAAGAACATAAGAACATAAGAAATAAAGGAGACTGCAAAAGACCATAAGGCCTACACTAGGCAGCTCCGTATCCATCACCACCTGTCATCCCCATCCATAAAGTTGTCTAATCGTTTCTTAAAACAACTGATAGTATCAGCGCTTACTACGTGGTTACTAAATTTATTCCATTCATCGACCACCCTATTTGTAAACCAATTCTTGCCTATTTCCTTCTTAAATCTAAATTTGTCCAGTTTATACCGATTACTGCGAGTCCTGCCCTGTTGTTTTATTATGATGACCTTGTTTGCATCACCCTTGTTATAGCCTTTGATCCACTTGAACACTTCTATTAGATCACCCCGCACTCTGCGTCTTTCCAGAGAGTGTAAGTGTAGGTGCCTAAGCCTCTCTTCGTAAGGCAAATTTCCGAGTCCTTGTATCATTTTGGTCATTCTTCTCTGTACTGATTCTAGTGAATTTATGTCCATTCTGTAGGACGGAGACCAAAACTGTACAGCATAATCAAGAATGGGTCTAACTATCGCTAGAGTTTAATAATTACCTCTGCACTTCTATTCGTTACCGTCCTAGCAATGAAGCCTAATGCTCTGTTTGCTTTATTTCTGGCGCTAATGCACTGCTTCCTGGTTTTAAGGTCCGGACTCACCAGAACTCCTAAGTCCCTCTCGCACTCAGATTTTTCTAAAAACGTGTTATCTAAGTTGTATCTATTTTCGGGGTTGTGTAGCCCTACGTTTAACACGCTACACTTAGAGATATTGAAGTTCATTTGCCATTTCACCGACCATGTTAACAGTTTATTAAGATCATCCTGCAGAATCTGGGTGTCTTCTTAGCAGGAACGCGGACATGAACGCGTGTATATATATGTTGATTTTATGCTTATGTACTCATACTCTGAAGAAGTCCTGTTAAGGACGAAACGTCAGTAAATTTACACTCCAACATTACTCGGTGTTTATCTCACCACCCTTCCACTCATTCTGTCGTCCTTCTGTCCAATATATACATATATATACATATATGTATACATATATATATATATATATATATATATATATATATGTATATATATATTTCATTGAGTAAAATGGCAAGCTTGTTGTGACAAAGCTTTTTGTCAATCTTTTCTCTCTTTCGTAAGGCGACTTTGCCTAAATGGATCAAGTGACCCTCAGAGGTACAAGGATTCTACAATAGGTGCCTTTATTAGAAGAGCCCTCACACACTGCAACAACTGGAGGGCCGTGCACTCAGAGATGGAAAGAGTCACGCAAGTCCTCATCAACAACGGATTTGCCAACAAAGACATTGAAAGAATAATTAAGAAAATAATGGACATGTGGTACCTAGAAAATCACCTCTCGGAAGATAACCAAACACCAAAAAAGATTATTAATATATTTTACAAATCATTTTTCTCCACGGCATACAAGGAAGACGAGAGAATTATGGAGCAAATCATCAGAAGGAACATCACGCCGACTTCCGCAGACACCAAAATTTATTTACCATACATTACCAAAATACGAAGACATCAAGCCTACTTATCAAGAACAACAACAAGCCCATCAACGATAAACATCAGAGATCTCATACCATATATAGGTATACGTGTAACCTTGGGGACTGTGCAACCCAACTTCTTCCTATATTGGTATGGCCACAATGAAGCTGTCGCGTAGACTGTCATAACATCTGACATAAGGTGCACCTAAGAATCATTCCAAAGATACTCATCACACCATCTTACGAAGGAAAACCCTGGTCAATAACACAGAAATTTTAGCCACACACCAAGACCCTAGAAGATTACCCATCCTGGAGGCCCTTTACATAAAAGATTTTTCCCCAAATCTTAATATACAAGCCCATAACCTGCAAGCTTTACCCAGCGTTAGGAGGTCCGACCGCTACGGTGCTGGGGCGTATACTGATGACGTCATGCACATCTCAGCCAATGGGAGAACAGACCGTACCTAACCCGCAGCAATCCAGCCAATCACCATCCACCTTCCGGGTATAAAAATTTCTGATTTTCATGGAATCTCCATTACTTCAATTGCCACTGAAGAAGCACCAGATGGTGTGAAAACGTTTTTTGGCTCTCGACTATGCTTATTTCTATCTCATGACACACGGCGAACTACTCAGACCCATGCCCATAGAAGACAAAGCCGCCTTACGAAAGAGAGAGAAGATTGACAAAAAGCTTTGTCACAATAAGCTTGCCATTTCATTCAATGAAATATGCTTGAGAGAGAATCTCCTGCCCATTTATACGAAGATTATATATATATATATATATATATATATGTATATCTATATATGTATATATATATATATATATATTGTGTGTGTGTGTGTGTGTGTGTGTGTGTGTGTGTGTGTGTGTGTGTGTGTGTGTGTGTGTGTGTGTGTGTGTGTGTGTGTGTGTGTGTGTGTGTGTGTGTGTGTGTGTGTTTGTGTGTGTGTATGTGTGTGTGTGTGTGTGCGTGTGTGTGTGTGTGTGTGTGTGTGTGTGTGTGTGTGTGTGTGTGTGTGTGTGTGTGTGTGTGTGTGTGTGTGTGTGTGTGTGTGTGTGTGTGTGTGTGTGTGTGTGTGTGTGTGTGTGTGTGTGTATATGAGTGCGCGTGTGTATGCGTATGTATGTGTGTGTTTGTGTGTATGTATGTGTGAGTCTGTGTGTGTTTGTGACTGTGTGTATATACTGTATTTGTGTGCGTAACTATTTAATGTCAAACGTGAAATCATAAAAAGATGGACTATATCCATATATTTTAGTATTGGAAGGAACCATTAGTTATGACGTCTTGAACATTACCACGCCCAGAATTGTACGTATCTTCCAGTTAAGTTATTCGGTCGACTGGTATTTTTACAACGAACTACAATGGATTGCAGATATTAACCCAATACAGTTCTTCGCAACAAAACGAAAGAATGGCTGGTAAAGTATCTTTCAATCACATGCATGTACACGTGGCATGAAGCATTATACACCTCCTACCTCTCTGGGACAGAGTACTGTAAAGTATGGAGAAGGCGTGTCTAACTTCATTCCTGTCAATTCAGTAGTGAGGCAAGAAAGTGTTCTTTTCTCAACACTTTTCAACACCTGCATGGACTGAGTATTGGACTGAGTTTTTTATCAATGTCGTTGCAGAGCATCTCCTGGTAACAACAAGGTCACTGAACTTTTGTTTGTTAATGATACTGTCCTTCTTGCGTAGCCATTAAAGGTCTTGGTTGTAGCCCACAAGTCACTGCACAGGGAGGCGAGATCGCTAGAACTTCAGGTCTCCTGGGCCAGGACTATGGCCCAAGAGTTTTGGAGGGCTTACTGGATGATACAGTTCAGTCTGTCTATATATGTAGTGAGGACTAAGATTTGAATCTTCAAGTCACTTGTGTTCCATCTTTTGATGCACGACTGTGAGACATTGTCACTGAATGGTGATTTCGCCCACTTGCGTACTCCCCCTTCTCTTCTTCACTTTCTACGATCATCTGACTTAGTCCAGTTCCAGACTGTTAGTTCCACTTGGTGTAGGATATAGCACATCACATATTTTCTTTTAGTATAATCTTATATATAGGAAAGGGAAATCAAATCGTGGATATTTTTCCTTGATTTTCATGAATTCTTCTACACTTGCTCTCTGAGTACTACTCAAGGAATCCCCAGAGCAACCGGAAGCTAGGTCCTATATGAGTTTTGCAGAGACGTGGTGATTTCTTTAGTCCAGTTATCTTTAACTTTATATTTAAGATCCTCCGTAATGGGAGTGATCTTAAAATCGTGAACCAATTGAATTTTCTCCACCCTTTCTCCAGTCAGATTCGTTTTTACAAGTCTATATGTAATATTGTTTTCCTAAGCAATCTCGAATCTCTGCATAACTAACTTAGGTTACAAGTCAACATAACATTGGAGCTCGAACGTTATAACCACAAAGTGGAGAACGAACTTGTGCAACTCGCTCACCTACGGACTTTGCTGTTTACAAACATCCAAATCATAAAAATACTATCCTCACCATTTACCTCAATTTCTACCTATTTCTCTACCAGCTTCTTACAGGGCTCAACAGCTACCACTTGGTCGTCTCGAACAACCATTTTCAACTAGCCTCTTATAGGGCTTTAGCATTTTATAATATTAAGGGAGTCAACATGTCATACAAAGGACTAATTATTAGAAATGTTTCTGCATAAACTGGCTAAACAAGTTTAAAAGAAATAGTCTTCAATGGATGATGTCATCAACTTAATGGTAACCCAAAATATGCAACTACTCCAACATGTACAAATGTAACACCAAATGCCTACTTGTCCTTAAAAAATCCTATTCAAACAACAATTACCAAATCTGAAGACGGCCAATGGTACTCATACACCCCTATGCAAATCAGCTGTTTCTAAATTCCATGTTTGCCCCGCCTACCTTTTCGGTTTGTATTGCACCACAGAACTAACCTCCATAAATCAAAAAATGATACTGAACGTTAGCACACTAGACAACTACCAATACAAATAAGTTACCCCCCAACGTATACGTATACATCAATACAGAATACTTTCTATTCTCCCCACGAACCACACACGTTTCAGCAATCTGTGCAAACGACCCTATTGTACCCGTTCCAATACCCATAACACCCCCCAAACTTCTTGCCTTTTCCTTAAGCCCACAAGATTATGTAGCCTTGCTAAACGCCACCCAATCAAACATAATAGACACACTACAATTCTCCCCTCCCACACACCCCATCAATCTCAATATCCCTTAGTTCCTTCGCCCTTGTAATCCTGCTCCTTTTCATTTGTAGATTAGTATACGTCTGCGCGCTAAAACTCACTAGATAGGAAAATTGAACTCCAACTATATATACTAGATAGAATTAAGTATTAACACTACCTTATCAAGTATACTCCATATGAAACCCATAGGAAAATTGGATCCCTCCAATATGAACATACACAAACGCCTTTGAGCTCTTCTTTCATGTGACCAAACCGTGAAATCCCCTGATTCCTAAGAAGACCTTTTCCTACACACACGTTATACTCCGTAATTAGATTTATAACCATAATGATTAAATCACAAGAAACAATTACACATTCTTATAATGAAAATATGATACCATATATGAATGACTAAATTCCATGTTACTAGATTTAATTAAGAATAATTGTAAGGCCACTAACTCCCATCAAAATGCTTTGTCAACATTTCTACTGATACGAAGCAGAAGAGAACCAGAGGGCTGACAGTCAGTAGGTGGAAGTAGACCAAGGAATGTCTGCTGTTGTAATCAAACAACAATAGACCAATAGACTTTTGTTATAGTCTTACGTGTTTGTTTTACCCACCACGACAACAGGTGTGGTGTGCATTGCAAGGTACAGTTAATGGATTCTTTGGTTATAACAAAGACCCAAACTATAAGCAGTTTGTAGCAAAAAAAAAAAATGAAAGTTACAAGAACTTAGGATGTTAAATGGCACTAAATGTACACTTTTTGTAATCACATTTGGATTTATTTATTTATTTATTTATTTATTTACTTATTTATCTTTTTTACTTTTTTTATTATTATTTTTTTCACTTGGGACGAGTGCATGAAATGCATGGTGAGAGGTTCTACCAGTACATTACTGCAACGGAGAAAAGATACCAAGGAAGATGGACCACTGCTATGATGGGAAATATTATATTGTCAAGGTCACATTAGGAAATCACGGTCATCAGTGCATTTCTAGCGGGCTCTTATAACGGTATCACATGCTTTATACTTACATTTTCTCATTAGTTTAAAAAGGGAATACAAGGACAAAATATTAGCTACTATTTATAGACAATGTGAATATGCTAAATATAGTGCACTATCGTAGTTTAATATAGTTTTTTCATATATCAAACCTCAGTTATCTTTCGAAATATCGATGTTATGCCATTTTCAATTATATTTGTAAAATCAAGAGGGAAAGCAACCATAGAAACACTAAAGACACCTAAAGAAATAAAACGAGTGTTACCGAGTGTAATTTGGTGTAATTTTGGTGTAATTTTGTCTCTATCTACATTGTAGTCCTGATAACGTAATATCAATATTTCATTTATCCATCCTTGGATGTAACCTTAGATTTATCTTAGTCTTTTTCCATTAAAGGTATACTTTATTTATTTTGTTATGCCTAAATTCATGCAGTAATTTAATTTTGAAGAGGAAAAGTGTTTGAATAGATTAGGCTTGATATATCTTGATTCCAATTTCATATGTATATTGTTTTAATTGTTGTCAAGAGACTTTACCGAATTGAGGAGAGAGGTTTATTGTTTAAAGTAACACGAGACAACTGCAACCTGATATATATTATATATCCATTTCTGTTGTTTTTAATTAAGTGGACAATAGTATTTTATTTTCTGGAGCTTGATAATATAAAAAGCATGATATGTCATACGAGGTTAGGTGGAAATTTGATCAGATTACTTTTGAATTTACGATTAAAACCAATGATCAAAATCCGATGAGAAAAACCATATCATGTTTATTGGCAAATTTACTAGTAAAACCTCGGTGTACAAAACTAGTCAAAATTTACGTTTATTTACTTTACTTGCGTCGAAAAAAAAACCTTAAACTTGAACACTAATTCGAAATAATCATACTAGAGACGACAACGTGAGCATTATTCTCTGAATAACTAAACAGAGGTTTTTATATTGATACAAAATCTAATATCTTACATTTTTCTCTGATAGCGCAATTGGTAGTATGTACACAAGAGGAATAGTATTACAACATAACTGATACGCTTTCGGGATATATACTGGGACCATTCAGTGTGTGTTGTAACACTATCCCACCAGTGTACATACTACCAATTGCGCTATCATGGCCGGGATGGGTTGAGTATAAAAATCTGTATATGTATGCAACTCGAGCATACATATATGAGAAATTGTGACATATATCCTCTTGATAGCGCAGTTTGTTAAATCACTGTCCATTTGTTACATATCAGCTAGGTTCGAGTACTAGCCCGACAGCGTTTCAATTTCCGAATATGCTTCCATCGAGCTCCAATTTAATCTCGACTGTGCTTGCAAGTAGTTAAAATGGAAAATGTAATGTGGTTGATAAGATGAAAATCTATGTACTGGGCACCATTTATTATGTGTTGTAATATCTATATATTTATATACGTAAATATCTTCAAATGTATGTATATATATATATATATATATATATATATATATATATATGTGTGTGTGTGTGTGTGTGTGTGTGTGTGTGTGTGTGTGTGTGTGTGTGTGTGTGTGTGTGTGTGTGTGTGTGTGTGTGTGTGTGTGTGTGTGTGTGTGTGTGTGTGTGTGTGTGTGTGTGTGTGTGCAATAAAATCACTGGGAACGTGTGTTCACTTACGCATATATATATATATATATATATATATATATATATATATATCTCTTTTTTCAACCACAAATCACTTTTAATTCCATGCCATCGCAGTCGAGACTGAGGAATCGCTAGATGGAGGCATCCGTTGGAAATTGAAACGTGGACGAGCCGAGGATTCGAACCCAGCTAACCCGTAACAAAGTAACAGTGACTTAAAGCAATACGCTATCAAGAGATAGCGTATTGGTTTAAGTCACTGTAACTTTTTCATCAACCCTGTCTCCCAACTCCCTTCTAACCCCGTTCTCCTCCTCACCTCCTCGTTTCTCACTCTATCTAGCCTAGTAACCCCTATCGTACTTCTCAGGTACCTAATCTCAAATACATTCAAACTTCTCTTCTCTTCCTCTCTTACTTTTCATGTTTCTGCTCCATACAGTGGTGTCGGCACAATCATTCCTTCATACAATCTCCTCTTGGCATCCCTTTCCAAATATCTATTTCTCATTACACTTCTTATCCTCCAAGGCATTTACTTGCTTCTCTCGGTATATATTCTACCTCCACCTCCACTCTTCCCTTTCGTGCCACATTTTCACCCAAATATCTAAAACTATCCACTTCCTCCTGTCTCTACCTTAATACTCACTTCCAGTCTGCTGCCACTTTCTCCATTAGTACATCTCATCACCTTACCTTTATCCAATCTTATTTTCAAATTCCTTCTTCCGCATACTCTGCCATACCCTGCCCCTTGCTTCTTCAACTCCTCCTTTGATCCTGCTAATACCCCCATTCCATACGTCCGTTCTTGCTCCCGTTCTCAACCATTCCTAGCCGTCCTTAGAACGGCTGTTACTGCCAACAGTCGTTACGCGAACGGCTGTTTTTCAGTTTCTTGCGTTCCAATGGCATTGTGTTAACGATCGTAATAACGCTGTAATGTTCCAACACAGTTCAAGTTCCGACCAAGTAAAGTTTCTACAACGTTTTTATAACGATATCATACCGTTCTTAACCGTTCTCTACCGTTGTAGCACCGTTCAGTAGCGTTCATGAGACGTTTTGTTGCGATTTGATACCATTCCTTTACTGCTTCAACAGATCTGTACCATTCTTTGCCGTTCTTTAACGATTTCACAGCAACCATAGCGTGTAGTTAGCGTTTTTAACAATTTATTACCGTTCTTTTACCGTTATTGTTGCTGAGGATTTTAAAAGGCGGCTCACATATTTTTCCCATGTAGTGGCTTGCTAGACACCAAGATGGAAGGAGCTAGAGACGAGTTATTCTTATTACTATTATTACATCAGAATAACTTGCATTTTTGCCAGATTGCCTTTTTAAAAATACTAATGAGAAGAAGACGTAGACCCCCAGCATTTTGGGTAAGACCATGGTTGGCTGCCCCAAGGAGACTGACTTATGGACACTACCATTGTCTGATGAGAGAGCTGAGGATAGAAGACACACCATCCTTCTTCAATTTCATGCGATTGGATCCCCAAATATTCGATGAATTGGTTGAAAGACTAACTCCTAGGATCACTTGAAAGGATACCAATTGGAGGAAAGCCCTGGAACCAGGTCTCAAGGTTGCTGTTACCCTCAGATACCTGGCCGCTGGTGACCGGTATCCCAGCCTTTCACTCTGCTTTAGAGTGTCACGCCATACTATTGCCAAGTTCCTCCCACAGGTCTGCCAAGCTATAGTGGATGAATACAAGGATGAGGTCATAGCTTGTCCCACCACTCCTGTGGAGTGGAAAGCTGTTGCTGATGTATTTGAGAGAAGATGGAATGTCCCTCATACTGTAGGTGCAATTGATGGGAAGCACGTCGCCATTCGCAAGCCACCCCAGTCTGGAAGCCTCTATCATAACTACAAAGGCTTCTTTCCCATCATTATCCTTGCTTTAGTTGACGCAGATTACAAGTTTACATGGGTGGACGTAAGATCCATGGGATATATGTCAGATGCCCAGATCTTTAATGCTTCTGAACTGAAAGAGTGCTTCGAGGATGGGACAATTAATCTTCCACCTCCAGAGCCAATGACCAACGATGATAGACCTACCCCTTATTTCATGCTGACTGATGATGTTTTTGCCTCACGTACATACCTGATGAAGCCCTACAGCAAGCGTAAAATGACTGATGCAGAACTCATCACCAGCTACAGGATATCCAGAGGCCGCAGGGTGGTTGAAAACGCATTCGGCATCTTGGCCAGCAGGTGGCAAGCTCTCCTCACCACATTACAACAATATCCAGAGGTGGCGACAGTCCAGTCGTGGTGGAAGCTGTTGTATATCTCCATAACCTCATGAGAATGAGATACCCTAGACTACAGAATGCTGAACTAGATCACGAGGATGCTAACCACAATATTGTGCCTGGAGAATGGAGGAGACATGCACCAATGCATGAATTGCTTTGCGCTCATGGACCCAATCAAGCTACTACCAAGGCAAAAATGTAAAGGGAATACTTGAGATTGTACTTCGACAGCCCGGCTAGGGCTGTTCCATGGCAGGACGATATGATTCCCAATAGGCCCAGTAATTCAATGTGTAATAATGTGTTAATACTAGGATACTGCTTATTGACTTTGAATGTGTTTCACGTATTTGTATTTCATTGCTAGATATGTTTACTGCTGATATATATTATGTATGATGATAATGTAGTTGTAAAGATAATAAAACATATATAATGTGCAATTTTACTTTATTTTATCATTAACAAACAAGAGTCAATGAAAACCATAGTCCATATAGTGTAAGATACCATTGCTTTAATTTAAAGCATACTTATTTTTAGAAAAAAAATCAAAGTACACATTTCAGCAAAATTTTTGTGTTATTGGTAAAATAACAAAGGAAATAAAAATCACACAAACCAAATACGAACCATATTATAGCAGATTAACATTGCCTATCAGAACTCCATGTAGCAACATAGCATAGCCTACAACCAGTTTTCAAATGCAAAAATTTCCCTAGTTAAACACTAAAAACTTAATATCACTGAGCAAATGTTGTATCCGTACTGTCACTGAGAAACACTGTCCTATCACAAAATTAAAGATCTATTTGCTGATCCCCCTTCGTCTTTCCCTGCCTCTTGTTCGTCTTCCTCGTTCAGATGCCGCAACAAACTCGACATGTTGGATATGTTAGGCACGTCTTGGTGCGACGGGGTGGACATTCCTGGGGCAGGTGATGCTGAAAGAGGAGGAGCTGACTGTGGATTATTACTAACAGTGTTGCGATCCACCGGATGTACGGTCCACTGGCTTGAGGATGGTTGCCACTGGGAAGCAAGCTGGGATGGAGGCCGGAGGGCTGTAAACTGGTGGTGTTGGGGAGGTTGGTGCTGATGAGGGTTGTACTGAGGATACTGGTATTGAGGAGGCTGGTACTGAGGTTCTGCAAAGTACTGTTGGAGAGGTGGTAGTGGTGGCTGAGAGCTCTGCTGCTGTCCTTCACGACGGTCAACCTCGTCAAGAGCTCCATCTAAAATACCTTGGATCTGGCGGGAAACACGGCGGTACAGGTCTTTTAGGAGCTTGAGCATCACTACTATGACATACTGCCCGTAGCCTCGCCTCATCGGATTACTTTCCTGGGTGCGTTGGATAAACTCCTTCGTGAGATGGAGCAGCTAATTTTGTTGTTCTTCTGTCTGTAGAAGTTTATTAGCAAGATCCTCTTGCTCCAGCGCCTTCTTCCTGCTGCCTGTGGAGGGACCAGGCACCAGAGAGATGTCTTCCGTGGCTCCTGTAGCTGACTGTGGCGTCACAGTTGTGCTGGTGCTAGGCTGGGGGGCATCATGGCTGGGCGTGTCTTCCTCCTCGGTGGAGGATGAGGGGCCTTGGGGCGCGCCTATCTGCGATGAAGGGCTGCAGAAAGCTGAGTTGAGTAATGACCCACTTATCACCGTCACTGTGTTCCTTGGCGCCTGACCCAGACTTTTTCATCTCCTTGAGTAACTTCCCGTATCTGGTACGCAAGGAATCATACCACACCTCAAGTTCCTCCCTGGGACGGTTCATCCTGGTAGCCTGCTCGTTCCCTAAGTGATCTCTCAGGTGACGGTCATGGTACTGTTTTTTCTTTTTGTCATATATGGAGGGATTTTCACGCAAGAATTCCACCATCAAGTCCTCTTCATCATTTGTGAGTTGAGGGCGTGTGCGTGCCTTTTTCGTTGATTGGTCAGCATCCCCAGCGGTATTTGTCACTTCGGTGCTTGGTGGGATCTCTTCATCTTCTGATGCAGCCTGCTTGCTCTCCTGAACAATAGGACTTGGTTGTAGGTCAGGTAATGGCGTCCATTTCCTCTTCCATCCCTTCGGGCCAACCTTTCCTTTCAGCATCTTATTACTTCTGCAAATAAAGCAACAAATAATGTATTAAAATTCTGGCAAGGGAATGTGAACTCTAGCTAGGTTGGGCGTAAACTGTGAGCGGTAATGGAACTTGGCTCTTATAGTCGACACAGTAGAAACGTTAATGGAATGATAATGGAACCTTTCAAATGGTAGTGGTTCGGTTGGGACATTATCAGGATGCTATGGGAAAGGTAACGGAACGCTACCAGAACGCTAGAAAATCTATTTCAATTCGTGAATAGAAATTAGAACGACTGAGGACGTTGCGGGATCGGTGAGATGGGTAATGACGGTATGAGAGCTACAGAATGAATTTTGGTGGCCGTTCACTTCAAATCCGTTAGCGTTGCATTACCATTGCTTGAGTTCCGCTAACGATCCATCAGCTCCGATACAGATGTGCTAAGGTTCCATTACCGTTCACATCGAACGGGAGGGGAACAGCTAATTTTTTTTAACAGGCAGCCCGAACTCAGCCGTCCCAACCGTTCCTACCGTTCAAAGTAGTTCCGTTAGCGTCTATTGGTGTTCCATTTAGGTCC
>NC_134789.1:27829110-27834110 GCF_046742065.1 Oratosquilla oratoria
GATCTTCGATCAGAAAATTTGAATCTATCAACAAGTAGTTCATTCAAGCCCATGCAGCGGTGAAATTCAACTCAACACGTATAAAAGAAGAATCAGTGCCCCCTTCCACGAATATATATTTATGTATATATGTATGTATGTATGTATGTATGTATGTATGTATGTATGTATGTATGTATGTATGTATGTATGTATGTATGTATGCATGCATGCATGCATACATACATTTATGTATACAGTATATTCGTGAAGGTGAAAAGAGAAGACACCGGTCTAGTTCCAATTTATTCCTAAACAATTTTGCCCTAAGCTTCTTCAGAGGAATGCCTCTCTTGATCGAAGCTGATAAAGTATGTTTATATTCAGGTCCCACGTTCTAACAATTAGGAATGTAAATATTTTCATAAAGGAGGTATAGTGCTTATATGTAAAATATGATTACGAACAATGGTGGCGTAGGGAATGCTATGAAAAAAATGCCGTTGTGAAGTAAAAATAAATTGTTTAATAAACTATATATACACCGGACAAGAGTGTGATAACTGTTTCAGTATGGTATGTGAATGGTGCTGTAAGTATAATACACATAGGGGTAGTGCGTAGAATGTTGTAATATTATAAAATCTGAAATCCGTTGGATACCATGTCACCGGATAACTCCATAGAGTTATGTGGGCACCACCTTAGGGCAGCTTCTTATGGCGGTGCATTTTCCTGTAATACTTGTTCATATGACACCTCTTACTATTTGGTTGATATTAGTTTCAGTGGTTATATAGAGAACCTCAATCGTTTATTTATCTATCTATTCATTATTTATTTATTTACTTGTTTATTTATTTATCTATTTATTTGTTTGTTTATTTATTTGTTTATCTATTTATTTATTTATTCATTTATCTATTTATTTATTTATTTATTTATTTATTTATTTATTTATTTATTTATTTATTTATTTATTTATTTATTTATTTATTTATTTATTTATTTATTTATTTATTTATTTATTTATTTATTTATTTATTTATTTATTTATTTATTTATTTATTTATTTATATTTATCTATTTATTCATTTATCTATTTATCTTTTTTTCCCGTGGGAAATCCTTTTCTTATCACCTCTCCCTGTTACAAGTTGGACAGGTCTTCCTTGTCCACTTGTCCCACAGGCGCGTTGGAAAGACGGTGGTTCCTTGTGCTCTCTGATTCTTTTCTGCATCCCCTTGTAGCAGAATGAGAGTTGAAAGTATAAGGAACCACCGTCTTTCCAACGCACTGGTGGGCCACATGGATTAACATGTAAAATAAAAATCAAGAAAAACTTTGATGAAATCAGGGCTTCAAGTCTGAGTGAAATAAAGTGCAACATATTCTTGTTTTCAATTTTAATAAAACTAAGACAATTGATGATGTTCACATAAAAGATGGAATGAGCAAAACAAGAGGAATTTAAGAAAATAAGAAACGTCATCGAAATTCATTTGAGAAAGGTGAAATATAGAAAACTATTTAAGTAATATTTATCGTTTCCCACGTACCATTGTACCTTTGTACAATTATTATTGTACTTTTATACAATTAAGAATTCAATCAAGGTGACTAGAAACATTAATTAGAGCACATGAGGGCAATTTACTCATAGAATTTCCTTTTTCAAAGTATAGATAAATTTCGGCAATTTCCGGACTTGATGGTATTGCAGTTCTTTGCAAAAGAAATCTATTTAAGCATAAGGTGTCATTTTTTTTTTATGATTTTGAAAACCGGCGAGTAAGTTCCTGATTGATATTATAGGGAAAGTTAAACATTGGTCAATCAGCCAGCGATGTTGGTGTTCCAGCGAACACTATTGCAGACGATGCTGCTAAGACAGTCTCGAAATTCAATATGATCACACATTCCTTGATACCTATGGTCCCGCAGATCAAGAAGACCATCACTAATCGATGAAGTTTGGTGACCAGGGTCAAACATAAGCCTCATCACTAAATCAACCTCACTACGTTGGTATTCCCGTGTCACCAGGTACAAGGTCCTCCTCCTTATTCCTGGTTCTAATAGATATGTGGAGATTATCTTACTTAGAATCTACCTCGGATATCAACGTAGTTGACTAATCCTACGCATAGGAAGAAACAAGAAGGATAATAGCCAGTTATGCAGAGCTGAAATACCACAGCCCCTACTAAACAATCTATAGGAGTGTAGAATGACTGATTGAGTCCCCTTCCGAAGAAATAATTAGATTCTAAAATTCTTCGCCAGACACTGTCTGAAGATGAAGGATGCCTTCTTTCAAAGTACTGGACCACCAATAGGTGAAGGTTCAGGTAGGTTCATTCCTGCAAATAACAAAGAAAAAAAAATGAAACAGAAATTATGAATGAATGCACAAAAAAACTGTTTAAAGTCATCCCATTAAACAAAGCAACAACATTATAAATCGTTGACACAAAAATTCCAGGCTATCTTTGTAAAAAAACAATCAATCATGACAAAAAGATGCCAACATACAAGCTCAAACAGGCACCATCAAACAGGCAAAATTACAATCGCGCACATGCAGACACACAAAAACACACAAACACACGAACACATACACACACAGGCTCACACATATACAAACACACACACACATACATACATATATACACATAAATACATAACTAAACAGTCTCAATTTGCTTACTTGCACAGACATACACACAAACAACCACACACATATACATACATACACAAACACAGACAAACACACACACAAACGTCCACACAGGTCCTTTTCTTTTTCTTTTTCTTTTTTATTTCTTCCTCTCCTAATGTATATGATCCCACTATTCGGTTTTTGCTTCTTCCAAATTCCATTATACTACACTTCTTAATGTTGAATTCCATCTCCCACTTCCTACTCCATCCCCATATCTTATTGAGATCACTCTGCAGCGACTCACAAATTTCTTCGGTGTTCACTTTTTTCAACATATTTGCATTGTATGCAAAGAAGCTCATATAATTTTCAATTCCATCATCTATATCGTTAATATATATAGCAAACATTATTGGGGCCTAAACTGTTCCTTCTAGAGCTCCAATAATCACCTCATCCCAATTGGAGTGTTTGTCTCTTATCACCACTCTCATGTTCCTTTCATGCAAGAAGTCTTCCATCCACTTAAGTATTCCGTATTCCTCCTGCAGTTTCTAATTTCTTTAGCAATTTCTTACGTGGCACCTTATCAAAAGCTTTTTTCAGGTCTAGAAATGCACAATTAGCCCATCCACCTCTTTCCAGTATTATGCCTATTAGTCTTGAATAAAAACACATCAAGTTTGTGACACATGATCAGCCTTGTCTAAATCCAAACTGCTTCGGATCTAATACATTTTTTTTTTTTTTTTTTTTTGCCAAATGCTTCACCCATCTAATTTTGATAATTCTTTTAAAAAATTTTGCTACCGTACTTGTAAGAGAGACCGGCCTATAGTTTGTAGGGTCTTCTGTTTTCCCCCTTATATATTGGTACTATATTTGCTCTTTTCCAGTCTTCTGCAACTTTTCCTTCTTACAATGATCTACTTATTAGGCTATGTATTTTGTCTGTTAGTTCGTTCCTGCATTCTCTCAAAATCCAGTTTGCCATTTCATCTGGACCATTCTATTTTCTAACATCGCGATTACTCAGGTGATTCATTATTTCCTTCCTTGTTACTTGTATCTCTTTCATAGGGGGGATTTCTCCTTCCCACTCGACATCTCTAAGTTGTATGTTCTCCCTCGTAAGCACCGATTTGAAATGCTTGTTCATAATTTCTACCATATCTATTTCCTCTGTGTATTCTATTCCTCCTTGTCGGAGTTTCACTAATTCTTGTTTGTTTTTTCAGTTTGTTGTTTAAAAATATATAAAATAGTTTTGGTTGATCTTTACATTTTTCTATGACACCCTTTACGTCTTTTCTCTTTTCTTCTCTGCGCACTTGTACATACTCATTTGTATAACCAGTATAGATTTTCCATTTTTCGGGTTTTTTGTCTTTCCCCCAATTTATCCAAGCTTTATCCCTTTTATCTTTAAACTCACTACATCTTTTGTTGTACAAACATTTTACATATCCTTTTTCTTGTTTTTGTCTTGGAGCATACTTTTCCACTCCTTCTTTATAAATTTTAGTCAAAATTTTCCATTTCTCTCCTACTGTTGTTTCCTTTTTGTATATCCCTTTCCAGTCTGCTTAAGAAAAATATATATATATATATATATTTTTTCCATTCATCATTCTTCCCTTTTTATATTGTTCGTTTTTTCCCATGTATTTTTCTTCGTTTAGTTCCAGTTGTACAAACATTTTACAAATCCTTTTTCTTGTTTTTGTCTTGGAACATAGTTTTCCACTCCTTCTTTATAAATTTTAGTCAAAAATTTCCATTTCTCTCCTACTGTTGTTTCCTCTTTGTATATCCCTTTCCAGTCTGCTTATGTATATATGTATATATATTATTTTTTTCCATTCATCATTCTTCCCTTCTTTATATTGTTCGTTTTTTCCCATGTATTTTCTTTATTTAGTTCCAGTTTAACTAATATGCTTAAAAGTGGCAGTCTGCCGAAAAAGCTGTAATAAGCGAAACGTCGTACAAATAAAGGCTCCGTCCTCATATGGTGTTTATCTAGTTAACTAATATGTGGTCGCTTTTACTTAGCGGTGTCATATATTCAATATTTCGGGTTCTGATGTGATTATTAGATCTAGTCTCGATGGCTCTTCTTCATTTCTATACCTAGTATTCTCTTGTGTCCATTGTGTCATTGTATGTTCTATAATGATATCAAGTGTGTGTGTGTGTGTGTGTATTCATACACACACACACACACACACACACACACACATATATATATATATATATATATGTATATATATACATATATATATGTATATGTATATGTATAATGTATATATGTATATATGCATATATGTATCTATATGTATATCTATATATATA
>NC_134789.1:27841610-27846610 GCF_046742065.1 Oratosquilla oratoria
GGGTGGTATGAGCATTGCTCAAGGTTTTTTAACCTTTAAAAGTTTGGAAATGTACCTATCAAAGACATGAACATCAGTAAAGGTTTGGTTTATGACAATTTAAAAAAGGATGATGACTTGCATGTTTCCAAAGCGGACAAAAGTAATAGTGTTGTTATTATGAACAAACAGAATTATATTGACAAATTGGATGACCTATTGGTTGATGAAAATACGTACACTTGACTAAAGAAAAATTGTAACATTACGACACATTATAGATCAAGACCTCACTCAATAATTCATTGTAAACTCCAACGGACCCCCACAAAGAGGGAACGCGGAGTCAACCAACTATGTATACTACCAGCTTTATTCTCATAGTAACATTCCTCTGAAGAAGCTACAAGCGAAACCCGTCAGGAATAAACTCGGAACGAGACCCGTGACTCCACCTTTCATATAAATATATATATATATATATATATATATACTATATATATATATATATATATATATATATATATAGATATATATATATTATATATATGTATTATATATATATATATATATATATATACTGTATATATATATTATATATATATGTATGTATATATATACATATATATACATACATATATATATATGCATACATATATATATATATATATATATATATATAAATATATACATTGTCTGTAACGGGGATAAGCTTGTTTTTACAGTCTATAGAAAAGAGACCCATTCTGCTGGTTATCTCCATTTCTTCAACAGTCACCCAGACAAAGTAAAAAGAATTTGCAGCCCCAGTTTCTTGAAGGAGAACTAAATATAATAAAATCTCAACTTAGTAAATTAGCTTACCCGGATTGGTTACAGGTCAAAGCCCTCAGCAGAGCGAGATCCAATTTTTTCAACACCACACCCCTTTCCTCTAAATTTTCATTGGACAAGAGCTCCTTACTCGTTCCATTTTCTGATTCATTTATTCCTTCGACCAAGTTTCTTCCCAAAGACAAATGAAATTGAATTAGTTATTACCCTAACACCATTAATAAAAAGGTGGTAAATGTCCACCAAAGGTTGAAAGAAGAACATAGTCAAGGGGTTTATTCGATTCCATGTAAAGGCTGTGACTTAGTTTACATCGGACAGACTGGGAGGGATTTGGACACTAGGATGGTAGAACATAAACGTTCCATTAAATATGGATAAGAAAGGACAGCTGTGTTCCAACATGTTAAACAATTTAAACATTTTTTAGACTGGGACAAAGCCGAGCTTATTCATAAATCTAGATCTGAGTTCGGGAGGAAAATGGTAGAATCTACTACAGTTGAATACCAGCCCAATATGAACATTTCAAAGGGGCAATGGTCCCCGGATATACTTTCAGGACTTTTTATCACCAGCCTATTAAAAATACATTTGCCTCCTGACCTCACATACGGAGTGAGCCAAGGGTAGAGACCTCTCCCAGTGTTCCCCTTTGTCATGTCAAGGGTGCTATTTATGTACCACTCACTTTTCCAATTTTGTCTCTACTGAAGAGGATTGCAGCTTGCAACCGAAATATATAGATTCCTCGTCTCCAGTCTTTTTCATTCCAACAGTAGTTTTCACGTGATATATATATATATATATATATACATATATATACATATATATGTACATACATATATATATATATGTGTGTATATACATGCACACACACACACACACACACATATATGTATATATATATATATATATATATATGTATGGATAAATAAATAAAAATTAACACGTGACTGAGATTTGGTAACAGCCAACGAGACCTGATTGGCTGAGAGAGTGGTGACGTCACGGCAACGGGGACAACTGATTAGCCGGGAGTGGTGATGTCACGGCAAAGGAGACAACTGATTGGCCGAGAACGCTGACGTCACGACAATGGAGACGATTGATTGGCCGCGAGCGAAGCGAGCTCACCCTAGGGGCCGAGCCCCTCGAAGGGCAGGACGCAAAGCGCCCGCTCACAAAGCGAGGAGCGCCCCAGGCCAAGAGCCATGGAGAAGCCGGTGCTTGCATATATATATATATATATATATATATATATACATACATATATAAATATATATATATATACATATATATATATTTATATATGTATATATATATGTGTGTGTGTGTGTGTGTGTGTGTGTGTGTGTGTGTGTGTGTGTGTGTGTGTGTGTGTGTGTGTGTGTGTGTGTGTGTGTGTGTGTGTGTGTGTGTGTGTGTGTGTGTGTGTGTGTGTGTGTGCGTGTGTGTGTGCGTGTGTGTGTGTGTGCGTGTGTGTGTGTGCGTGTGTGAACGTGTGTGTGTGTGTGTGTGTGTGTGTGTGTGTGTGTGTGTGTGTGTGTGTGTGTGTGTGTGTGTGTGTGTGTGTGTGTGTGTGTGTGTGTGTGTGTGTGTGTGTGTGTGTGTGTGTGTGTGTGTGTGTGTGTGTGTGTGTGTGTGTGTTTCGCTATGACATGGAAATGAACTTACCATTCAGACTATAACCCTTGCATGAGGGACTGATTCTTACGAAGCAAGGACGATGTCGGTGTACTTACTAATTAGTGACCGTTAAAAGGAACGACCTGATATATATATATATATATATATATATATATATATATATATATATATATATATATATATATATATATATATACCTGGTTGTTCCATAACGGCGCTTGGTTAATACATTTTGTACTGTATTATTACTTCATCGAGTCTATATTCAGACGAACCTTACGACAATTTATGTGTCGTTATGACAAATGGAAATAATCTCACCGGTGGGACTCGAACCCTTGCATGAGGGACTAATTCTTACAAAGCAAGGATGATGCTTTGTACTAATCCGTGACCGTTAAAAAGAACGACGTGTACCACGACCTGGTCATTCCACAGCGATGGTTGCATTATGCATTCTTATTGCATCGAGTCTTTATTCAGGCGAGCCTTCCGACAATTTATGTGTCGTTATGGTAAATGGAGAGACAGACAGACAAAAAGACGGACAGATAGAGAAAAAGGGAGGGAAGGAGAGATATAATGTGTGTCTACTCGTATGTCAAATGGAAATTTTTATATGGGCTTTACTTTGATGGAATTATAAAAAAAAATCATAATATTTGTTTTATACCCGTAGCTGTGAGAATGTTTTTCCTGATACATTGCCTTTAAAACATAGATTAACATTTTTAATCAATATCCCATTGTCTCTGAATCTAAAATGGAGAGAGAAAGAGAGAGAGAGAGAGAGAGTGAGTGTGTGTGTGTGTGTGTGTGTGTGTGTGTGTGTGTGTGTGTGTGTGTGTGTGTGTGTGTGTGTGTGTGTGTGTGTGTGTGTGTGTGTGTGTGTGTGTGTGTGTGTGTGTGTGTGTGTGTGTGTGTGTGTGTGTGTGTGTGTGTGTGTGTGTGTGTGTGTGTGTGTGTGTGTGTGTGTGTGTGTGAGAGAGAGAGAGAGAGAGAGAGAGAGAGAGAGAGAGAGAGAGAGAGAGAGAGAGAGAGAGAGAGAGAGAGAGAGAGAGAGAGAGAGAGAGAGGAGAGAGAGAGAGAGAGAGAGAGAGAGAGAGAGAGAGAGAGAGAGAGAGAGAGAGAGAGAGAGAGAGAGAGAGAGAGAGAGAGAGAGAGAGAGAGAGAGAGAGAGAGAGAGAGAGAGAGAGAGAGAGAGAGAGAGAGAGAGAGAGAGAGAGAGAGAGAGAGAGAGAGAGAGAGAGAGGAGAGTTTTGTAAGGTGGGTCTCCTTAGAATATCTAGAGATAATGTGTGTCTGCTAGCATGTCAAATGGAAATTTATATATGGGTTTTACTTTGATGGGATTATAAAAAAAATCATAATATTTGTTTTGTACCCGTAGCTGTGAGAATGTTTTTCCTGGTGCATTGCTTTTAAATCGTAGATTAACATTTTTAATCAATATCCCATTGTCTCCAAATTTAAAATGGGGTCACCTTTTTCATTAGTTATAAATTGTTGAAATCAATATCCTATTCCTTTCAAAGTGTACTATACAAAGGGTATTAATAATATTTTTTATTTCATAGCTTACAACTATCTATCAGGTTATTAGAAAAATTAAACTCATCTATCTTTTGAATGAGTGGATATTATGATACATAATTAGGTAATGTTGTGTGCATTCAACCGAGTTTGATAGTTTAGTTATCAAACGCCTTCCGTACAATCATCCACCATATAACCTACTGTGAAATTAATAGCAAACGCTGGGGAAAATAAACCGAGACTCGATTATACAAATATTACCCATAGGAATGCCCTCGTCTGTACAACAACCTCTTCATGAGGGTGTAAATGGTGACCAATGTTAATCAAATCTACATAAGCACTAAACTGTTAAACACTCAAACATTGGGGAAACTGGAAATACTTACATTGGCATGCACATGATAATCCTCAGCGATCAACTTTACTTAGTAGACGAGAACCAATCTATGCTTAAAATCAACCAAATTATCAATCGTCTATTCACTTCAGAAAATTGAACAATAGTGATTAAAGATATATATATATATATATATATATATATATATATATATATACATATATATATATATGTATATATATATGTATATATATAAATATATATATATATATATATAAATTCTATTCATATTGTCTATATATGAAAGAAGATTGACAAAGCTTTCACAGGTGATTGGGTTTTTACTGCATATGAATCAGTTGGGAAAATAACTGCATTAACATAAAATGGTAAAGGTTCAATCAACAGGTAATACTGATAAAGATTCAATTAAAAGAATACACAATAAGCAAAAAATACATATATCCAAAAATGATTAAGAAATATACATAATACATGAAATGATATAAGAATAAAAATTTCTAAATCCCATAGAAGTTAAACCAGTTATAGCCAAGAGAATATATGCCATTTGTTTATATATATATTTATATATATATATATATATATATATATATATATATATATATATGTATATTATATATATATATATATACAGTAT
>NC_134789.1:27849110-27851610 GCF_046742065.1 Oratosquilla oratoria
ACCCAAGTCATAAAAGAAGTAGAGTGCCGAATCGACCGTCGACTGAAAAGATCCAAAATGAGATTCCAGCTCCGCCCATTTTACCCCATCAGAACTCCAAACAAGACACTAAATCTTACTGCCGTTAAAAAATCTGAGAACAACAAAAACCTTCACAAAACAGTTACACAACACCTGAACTTCATTCCCAATCTCGACCCAAACAACATATACTTTAATATAACAGAATAGGTCAATCTTCGTGTAACATCTATCAAGATGCTGTTGATGCTCCTGGCTTTACAAGGCGACGTCATTGTAACTGGTTCGATAAGAGTTCTCAAGATGTTCACTCTCTTGAATCCATCAAAACCAAAGCCCACGGTGTTCTACTCTCAATGCCTCACTTTGCATCCCTCAGAGCCAACTGATTTTCCCTCCGTGCTGAAATTCAGACAAGATATCCCTCAGAGCCAACTGATTTTCCCTCCCTGCTGAAATTCAGACAAGATTTAGGGAAATGTAGAACGTCTGAAAGAAGGATGTACAGTGATGGTGGAATGGCTGGTAAGGTTATTTAATGTTTGTTTGAGAGAGGGTAGAGTGCCGGAGGACTGGAGGAGTGCCTGTATAGTTCCACTTTGCAAGGGAAAAGGGGACAAGTGTAAGTGCAGTAGTTTCAGAGGGATTAGCTTGTTAAATGTAGTTGGGAAGTCCTATGGGAGGGTCTTGATTGAGAGGATTAGGAGAGGAATAGAGGGAGTAATTGGTGAGGAACAGTGTGGATTTAGGACAGGTAGAGGTTGCGTAGATCAGATTTTTGTGGTAAGACAGATATGTGAGAAAGCTATAGGAAAAGGTAAGGATTTTGGGGGGCTTTTATGGATCTGGAAAAGGCTTATGACAGGGTAGACAGAAAGGCACTGTGGGAGGTATTGCAGATATAGGGGATAGGAGGAAAGCTTTTAGGAGCTGTCAAGAGTTTTTACGAGAGTTGTACAGCGTGTATCAGGATTAGAAGTGGAGAGAGTGAGTGGTTCGAGGTAAAGGTGGGACTTCGTCAGGGATGTGTTATGTCACCCTGGCTGTTCAACTTATACATGGATGGGGTGGTGCGAGAGGTAAATGCGAGGGTAGTGGGTTACGGATTGGAGATGGTTAAAGAAAATAGAGAAAAGTGGGAGATGAGCCAGCTGTTGTTTGCAGACGACACTGTGCTTGTAGCAGGATCAGAGGTGGGATTGAGAAAGTTAGTGACAGAGTTTGGGAGAGTGTGTAAAAGAAGGAAGTTGAAAATAAATGTGGGTTAAAGTAAGGTGGTGAGATGTACAAGGGGTGAAAGTGGCAGCAGACTGGAAGTGAGCATTAAGGGAGAGAGACTGGAGGAAGTGGATAGTTTTAGATACTTGGGTGCGAATGTGGCAGAAAAGGGAGGAGTCGAGGTGGAGGTAGAATGTAGATTGAGAGAAGCGAGTAAATGCCTTGGTGGATTAAAAAGTGTAATGAGAAATAGGCATTTGGAAATGGATACTAAGAGGAGATTGTATGAAGGAGTGATTGTGCCAACAGCACTGTATGGAGCAGAAACATGGAACATAAGAGAGGAAGAGAAAGAGAGAAGGAGTTTGAATGTGTTTGAGATGAGGTGTCTGAGAAGTATGATAGGGGTTATTAGGCTAGATAGGAATGACCCGTCATCCAGGAGGTGCCCAGGGGGGGAGGGAGGTTATAGGGTGGAGGGGAGTGGTGTGTATTAGGGATGGAATGGGTGGGAATGGTTTTTATGCCTTTGTTTTTTGGCTACCTCCCTTGTAAGGGGAAAAAGCCTTTGGTATATGTATGTATATATGTAGAACGACTGATGGTAAGCCAGGGGTCTTAAGACACGACTCATTCGGCTTGCGCAATTTCATCAAGGCTCTATTCGATTCCTCAAAGTAAAATATCATACCGATGAAATTGTCATAGGGTAGTCTCTTAAAAAAAAAAAAAATGGACTGAGTACTTTGGCAATTTTCTCAACCAAAAGAAGTCCATCGACCCTAACATCTTGAACCACGATCAGAGCTACCAGCTATCACAGATCTCGACATCCCAGCAGAATTTGTAGATACTCCAAGCCATGAATGGTCTAAAGAACAACATATGTGCATGTCCAGATAATTTTCCTTTCAAAATCCTAAAATATTGTGGGTATCTTCTCCATCAACGACTCCGCCAAAAAATCTTCGCCATGTGGTAAACTAAAAATGTCCCCTAAGAGTAGAAATATGCTAAAATAATGACCATCTATGAGAAGGAGAGAAGTCACTATGTGTAAAAAGCCGAGGCATATTTTTGTTGGCTACAGCGGTGAAGGTTCTTGTTCGAGTCATGCTCGCAAGATTGGCTGACCACATTGCGGAAACTATCCTACCAAAGGAGCAATCTGGCTTCAGAAAAGACATAGGTACCACAAACATGATTTTCTCCATACGCCAAGTCCAAGAGAAATCCCATAAACAGAACCGTGGTCTATGCA
>NC_134789.1:27859110-27864110 GCF_046742065.1 Oratosquilla oratoria
GCATCGCCTGCGAAGCAGCTCATATAATTTACAATACCTTCATCCATATCATTAATATATATAGCAAACATTATTGGGGCCAGAACTGCTCCTTATGAAACTCCACTAATCACCCCATCCCAATAGGAATGTTTGTCTCTTATCACCACTCTCATTTCTTTTAATGCAAGAAGTCTTCCATCCGCTTTAGTAGTTTGCCCTGTATTCTACTGCAGTTTTTAATTTCTTTAGCATTTTCTTATGTGACACCTTATCAAAAGCTTTTTTCAGGTTTAGAAAGGCACAATCAGTCCATTCATCTCTTTCCTGTATTATATCTATTAGCCTTGAATAGAAACACATCAAGTTTGTGACACATTATCTTCCTTGTCTAAATCCAAACTGCCTTGGATTTAGTACATTATTATTATATATATATTTTTTTTTTCAAATGCTTTACCCATCTAATTTTGACAATTCTTTTACAAATTTTTGCTACCGTACTTGTTAGAGAGACTGGTCTATAGTTTGTAGGGTCTTCTTTGTTTCCCCCCTTATATATTGGTATTATATTTGCTCTTTTCCAATCTTGTGGAACTTTTCCTTCTTCCAATGAACTGCTTATTAGACTGTGTATTTTGTCTGTTAGTTTGTCCCTGCATTCTCTCAAAATCCACTTTGCCATTTCATCTGAACCATGAAATTATCTGATATCGAGATTACTCAAGTGATTCATTATTTCCTTCCTTGTTACTTGTATCTCTTCCATAAGGGGGACTTTCCCCTCCCACTCGACATCTCTAAGTTGTATGTTCTCCCTCGTAAACACTGATTTAAATGCTTGTTTATAAATTCTGACATTTCTATTTCCTCTGTGTATTCTATTCCTCCTTGTCGAAGTTTCACTAATTCTTGTCTGTTTTTCAATTTGTTGTTTACATATCTATAAAATAGTTTTGGTTGATCTTAAAAATTTTCTGTGACATCCTCTTCGTTTTTTCTCTTTTCTTCTCTGCCTACTTGCACATATTCATTTCTATAACCAGTATATATTTTTCATTTTTTTAAGCCTTTCCTCCATTTTGTACAATTTTTATCCGTTTTATCTTTTAACTCGCCACATCTTTTGTTGTACCAATATTTTACATATCCTTTATCTTGTTTTTGTCTTGGAATATACTTTTCCACTCCTTCCTTATAACTTTTTGTCAAAAAAATTTAAATTCCTCTTCTACTTTTGTTTTCTCTTTGTATATTCTTTCCCAGTCTGCTTAAAAAATAAATAAGTTAATAAATAAAAAATAAAGAAGAAATCTCATTTAAAAAAAAAATCCATACATCATTCTTCCTTTTCTATATTGTTCGTTTTTTCTCTTGTATTTTTCTTCATTTAGTTCCAGTTCAACTAATATGGCGTCACTTTTACTTAGTGGTGTCTTATATTCAATCTTGTCCACTATATCAGGCTCTGGTGTCATTATTAGGTCCAGTCTCAATGTCTCTTCCTCATTTCTATACCTAATATTCTCTTGTATCCATTGTGTCATTGTATGTTCTATAATCATATCAAGTAGTACATTTCCCCATAGGTCGTCTCCACCCTTCACTGTCATCTCTTCCCAGCAGATTTCTTTACAAAGTCACCCATTAGAACTAGTCTTCCTCCATCTTCCATTATCTTATCTAGTGTTATCCTTGTGTCTTCTAACATATTCTTGTGTTCTCTCTCTTACCACAAAGTCGTTTTAGGAGGCATATAATTTACCGTAAACTTCCTACTCTTCTTGCCCCTGTCCTTTATTTCCATCATAATCATTTCCACTCTATTCTTTCCATATGTGACATTCCTCACATTTATATCCTTCTTTGTCAGGAACATAACTCCACCCCCTTGTTTTACCTCTCTGTTTCTAATCCACTAATTATATACACCATGTCCTACACTGTTGGCTGGTAGTGAACTTCAATTTTGTCTCCACAATTCTCCATTATGCCACGTTCCTTTTCCATCAGGTGATCATTCAGTTCATTCAAGCCTGTTATTAATCCATCTATATTTGTGTAAGACACTTTTAATTTTCTGTTACCTCCATCCTGTTTTCTGTTTCCCTTCTGTTTGTCTCTACTATGAACAATTTCCTCACTTTCATATCCACTACTCTCCAATAGAATTTCTCTTTGACACTGCCTGTTTGTACTAGTCCCTTTCTGCTAGTTTTCCTGTTTTTGATACGACATTCTCTGCTGTCGTTTGTGACCTGAATAACCTTAATTGGTCTGGTCTTGTCTATACTGTATTTCCCCAGCCTAAATATTTCTTCAATCTCTTTCCCTATTTCTTGTTCACCTTCTTGAAATATTTCTAATACCTTGTTCACTCTTTCTCGTCTCTTACTCTTGTAGTCCTATTTGGATTATGCTTCTCTTCCATTCCTAATATAAATATACATTTCTTTCTATCTGTTAAGTCTCTTACTATATTCTCCTTCTCTCTCATCACTTTAATAACTGTATCCTTAGTTTGTTCCTTCATCTGTTGATTCATTGTATCTTTAAATTCAATTTTGCTAAGCTCCTGAACCTTTTTCAAACCACTTACCTCTTTTTCTATGGACTCTCTATTCTCTTTATTATTCCTCTTTAATTCCTCATTCTCATCCTTTACGTCTCTTAAATGTCTTTTTAATTCTTCTATTTTCATTTAGGTTTTAGTTCTCCTTCTTTAGTTCTTTCAATCTATCAACTCTTTGTGCAATTTGTGCAAGTTGGCTAAACCTAACCTCGACCTAAATCCTCAGGAGTAGATTCATTCCCAGGTTGAAGAATTTTAGACAACCGATATCCTAGTGGTAGAGTGTCGACATAATAATCACGCGAGCCTTGGTTCGAATCCGGGGACGACAGTTGTAATAATTTGATTGACTACACCATCACTGGTGATTCTCTTCAGTTATGATAACGACGATAAGTCCACAAAGGAAACGTACCAGCTTAACCACGAAGCTACGTGAGTTGTTAGTTCTTTGTAAAAATGAGTACATACGGCAGTTTGCAGTCGACTTAATTCTTCAGTAATAGATTCATTCCCAGGTTGAAGAATTTTAGACAACCGATAGCCTAGTGGTAGAGTTTCGGGATTGTGATCACGCGAGCCTTGGTTCGAATCTGGGGACGACAGTCGGAATTGTTATATATATATATATATATATATATATATATATATATATATATATATATATATATATATATATATATATATATATATATATGCTAATAAGAACACGGGTACGTGTGTTCACTTATGCAAAGTGGACCACTTGGAAAAAGAAACTAACGAAGCAGAGCGCTTTCGTATATTACATCCAGTGCAAAAAAAAAAAACATACTGAAGATGTAATATACAAAAGCGCTCTGCTTCGTCAGTTTCTTTTTCCAGGTGGTCTACTTTGCATATATATATATATATATATATATATATATATATATTTATATATATGTATATATATACATATATACACATGTATATGTATATATATATATGTATATGTATATATATGTATATATATGTATGAATATATATATATGTATATATATATGTATATACATATATATATATATATATATATATATATATATATATATATATATATATTGCTGAGAACTACAACGGAAACCAGAAAAGCTAGAATTCCCAAGCGCTTTCGTGATATTTCACATCTTCCGGGGAATATCACTAAATGCTTAGGAATTTTAGTTCCCTTTACGGTTTCCATTGTGGTTATCAGCAATTTATTAGATCACGTGATTCTGTGATCTTTTTGCATATATATATATATATATATATATATATATACATATATATATATGTATACATATATATATATATATATATATATATACATATATAAATACATATATATATATATATACATGTGTATATATGTATAAATATATACATATATATATATATATATATATATATATATATATGTACATGCTGAAAATCTACGGGAGAATGATAGATGTAGACTAATTGTTTTCTTCTATTAAGATATCATTAGAGAAAACATAGTTTTTACAAAAGATAACGTATGAAAAGAACCAGAAAGGAGAGAAGGAAAACTGTTGGAGGAGACATTTATCTCAGTTGTTCTGAGTCTAGGCAATATCAAAAAACCAATCCAGGATCGCTGTACTTTGCTGATTTATTTGTTCAAACATTTTTGTTCATTTGCGCATCATCAGGGAGTATATTAATTCAACTGAAGATAATTTTAAAAAAGGGCGAGAAAATAAAGAAGGAAGGGAATTTGTTGAGACAATTATTTCACTAAATATGTGTAATTTCTGGATATTTTGTTTTTCAGTAATTTCATTAATAACAAACTCATCTATATTGATCAATCTTAAACTAACATCTTTGTTGCTCCCGATAATTGTACGACTTTAATCTAAAATCCCACTGGATAATTGGTCCTTTTTCCTTACATATGCATGTTTTATCCTCACATCAAGCCTATACCTGCTTATCCAATGTAAAAATCTAACTCCTTACATTGAATTACTCAGCCGTTTTTATATGGGAATTTTCCATAAATAGGTTTTCAACCATATTGGAATTTTTAAATGGATGGATGCCGAATGAAATGAATGTTAAACTCTTTAACAATACGTGATAGAATTATAAGGTTTTCTTGAGAAGGCAAAAATAGAAGATTTTTAAGACTAAAAAATTACTTTTGAACTGAACTAAGACTTGCTGGCCATCGTCACCAATATATTTACCAGATGACTTCTACATATCAAACTGAACGCTATGTAAAAAATATTACTAACATCCTCATCTAGAATTGTGATGAATGATAATGTTTACATAAGAGGACATTAATAAATCTTATATAAAGATGAAATTTAGTTCTATTCCAAATTTATAAGAGAGTATACAAAAATTTCAAAAGCAGTAATCCAGTTCGACCTCAGAATTCAACTTGAGAGAAGAAACCAAATCATCTAAACTAAAC
>NC_134789.1:27874110-27876610 GCF_046742065.1 Oratosquilla oratoria
ATGTATGTATGTATGTATGTATGTATGTATGTATGTATGTATGTATGTATGTATGTATGTATGTATGTATGTATGTATGTATGTATGTATGTATGTATGTATGTATGTATGGGTCGGTGGATGGATGGATGTATGCATTTGTTGTATGTTTGGATATATGGTGTATTTCTTTATATATGTATGTATGGATGTTTGGTGGATACATGTATGTAGATATGTTTATATCTATACATATACTGTATATATGATAATGGAACTTGACTAGTGTAATCTAGACCACAATATTTATATTTCTTCTTCCTTTGCATATACATGATGTTTTTAGCATACTACAAACGAATCATTTATGGATATATGAATTTTTCACTTACACGTTTTTTATGTATATGAGTTAGTTGTATAAAATTTCCCAGTGTCGTGGATCAACCGAAAAAATGGAAGATCATATATGAAGAGCATGCGTGTTATATACATATCTATGGTTCCATAACAACAGAGTCATTTATTTTTATGCAACATCGTTTACAAATTATAAGCCTTTGAAGGACTATGTTGCTACTGGTCCGCAAAGATGCCATGTCTGCACCAGATTTTTTTTTTTTTTTTTTAACAAAGATCCACAGGACCCATGAAGAATAAACTAGTGACAAATAGCTTAACAACATTTTGAGCAGAAAGGTGTTTACATTTAAGCTTAGCATTGGCATGTTTACAAAATGGCATATATGTTTTCCCAGCCTTATTGTAGATGAAAAAAAAAATAATAATACGTACGTCTTTTCTCACTGGAAACTACTTCCTTGCTCCAAATACTCATCACTGTAAATGATAATGCCTGGTCATAAATACTTGATATATTCATACCCATGTTCATTGAGTAAATCATGCATTTCTTAACAAAAATATTCTTTTCATTTACTTAAAATTATTTCTTGTATTTGTTGTCTCAAGTTCAAATACTAATTAAGGAAAACAGTATGGACTTATTACTAAAACTTGATAACTTTTATCTCACTTTCTTTTTCATTCCCATCTGGCAATATTCTAGAATAGGTCTGGAATTTTTTATCTTCACAACTATCGACCAGCTCACTCACGAAAAATTATCTACAAGGTGCATATTAGCTAAGTACTTCTTTTAGTTTCATTGTCCAACACGCATACGTGTCCAGAAGCTTTCATTATGCAAATGTATTATTTACTTATTTACATGAGATAACACCCTACAGTATTTGCAGTATTCCCAGTGTATAAACTCACAAACTTCACCATTTTCTATAGATTATTTTCAAAGGACATAAAAATGGAATAAGGAACTCATCACTCTTCAGTGGGTGACATCTAAAACACCTTTTCTAACAATAACATTATGATTTGTCTAACGAGCTAGAGACATCGTGCAGATCACTCTCATCAACTATGTATAATATATTAACAAAACCCTTTACAAATTTGCAAGTGGATGATACAACTGGGGTTAAATGTTAAATGTAGTTTCTTTACCAAACCATTTATTGATTTTAATTTAAACAATAAAAACGTCTATCATACATTCAAAATTCAACGTCATTTATAAAATGATTTCTTTTATCATACCTTGACGAATTTTCTTTAAAACAAAGCTTCAAGAATTCATCACTTGCGGCCCTACGGACGTTTGCAGAAATCACTATACAACATATATCGAAATAGCATTACTCTATTTCGGCTATCATATGATAACAAATGCTATCATCATATTTCCTTGTTTCTTTCGCATCGTAAAAGCAATAAAAACTACAGAGTATATAGTAACTTTTTACAAGCCAAAAATGCACCATTATTCTAATCAATCGCAGAAATAGTTATATTTGAATTTCTAGTGTAGCAAACAAACAGAAAGACAACGTTCAAATACAAACCAATACTCAAATTTCTTAGGCTCAGAAATATGTTTATATACATGCCCTCTAATTTTCTGCAATATTTAAAAATTCAAATAAAACAATTCTCTGTTCCTTCTTTATAGCCCAGTGACATCACTACAAGCACAGAAATTCACATGTAAAGTGAGTTAGCTGAGCACAAATGTAATAGGCTATGATACGTTTGATTCGTTTGTGGGATTAGAAGCTACTTAGAATAGCACAAACCTCCCTGCAGATGGGCCAAGCGGGCCCTTTGACATTACTTCCCACGGAGGGTGACGTTGAGCGTCATGTCAGGAATGTCTGCAACGTGTCTATTAAATGTCTTTTTTGTGGGATGATGGGGTTGGGGTTAGAAGTGGAGGTTGGTGGGGTTAAAGCAACACTCACGAACAAATGTCCCAATATCTACACAACATGGATTAGTAATGTAGAATGGTATGAAGAAAGATGCCTCCTATTTTTGGCGATTTTCACTAAATTGGACTAAACTTTCAGACCCTCATCTCTGTGCAGGTCTGGCTGTTGGCTTGGAGGAGGGCTGAGGGAGATAGCAAGGGCTGGGACTCCACTTGGGACGGGTATGAGGACGA
>NC_134789.1:27886610-27889110 GCF_046742065.1 Oratosquilla oratoria
TAGAGAGCAAAATGCGAGCTAAAAATCACATAGGTATGAATTTTTAAGCCTATATCACTTAACGCCTATCCTACGATGGCATATCTACAAAATCTGTTCTAAAGGCGTAAAGACTATCTCAACTAACCATATCGTTATGATGGAACCTTTACAATGACTGTTTTGGCAAAAGTCTAATGATCTTAGTCAATTTGGGGTTAAGCTTCAAATGCAGAATAATAGAGAATGAGCAAAAGAGTGACATTAGCAGTGAACAGCAGTGTAGATCTGGACTTTAGAAAAAACATTGACAAGTTACGAAATAAGCGAGTGTTATGAAAGTTGGAAATCAAAAGAACCATCACAGGGAAATTGCTAAACTCTTATTCGTTTTTAAATCTACTTTGAGACTTTCCTTGCTTAGATCACTCAGCATATCTTGCAAGTCTTCTGCTCTTTCTAAAATAAGAATAATGTCATCCGCAAATCTTAGGTGGTTCCAATATTTGCCATTAATCTTTAAACCTTTCTTTTCTATGCTCAACCTTCTAAGAATATCTTCAAAGCAAGCTGTAAATAATTTGGGTGAAATTGTATCCCCTTGCCGTACACCTTTCTCGATTTTGATATTTTCTGTATCTTTATGTAGTCGAATTATAGCGGTACCTTTTGCATAAATCTTTTCTAAAATTCTTATGATCTGTTCGTTTGTACCCCGCTTGCCTAGCGAGTTTAGTATTGTTGTTTGTTGTACCGAGTCAAAGGCGGCTTTCTCGTAATCTACAAAAGCTAAACAGAGAGGTATATTGTATTCTGTCGTTTTCTCGATTAGATGGTTTATCGTCTCCTAATGGTCTAGAGTCGAATATCCGCTTCTAAAGCCTGCCTGTTCTCTCGGTGAGTTTCCATATAAAGTTTGATTTAGTTTATTTGTAAGGATCCTGGAGAATAGTTTATATACATTTGATAGCAAGCTAGTCGGTCGATAGTTACTAAAGTCCTTCTGATCTCCTGTTTTATAAAGCAAAATAACTATAGCATTGTACCACGATTCAGGAACGGTTTCTTGACGTAAGCAATGGATGTACAGCTGAGCTAACTTAATATGAACTAATTTCCCTTCGTCTTTCAACATATCTATCGATATACCATATTCTTCTTTTGTAATCTCTGGTACACCACTAACGTCTACAGATACATTTACTGACTTAACTACGGTCTTCGACGAGTAAAGCTCTTGGTAAAATTATTCTACTCTTTTTACCATTCTGTCTCTGCATTTAATGATTTCTCCATTTCTATCTTTCAAACATATCATTTGCTGTCTTCCTAAAGTATGTCTGCGCTCAGTCCCTTTAATAATTTTACCTCTCCGAATAGTTTCCTCTATTTCATCCATGTTTCTCTTTCTTTTCTCTGACCTGTGCCTTTTGTTGGTAAGCTTGTTTAGTTCTACTCTTTTCATTTCGTCTCTCCTGCTTTTAATCTGCATGGTCCTTCTTCTTTTAATTAGGTCATTTGTAGCTTTGGAGTATTTGTTTTCTCTAATATTTTTTGTACTTCCTGATTTCTCTGCCGATTCCGTAATGATATTCACTAAATTCAAATTAATATCTTCCACGGTGTCCTTGTTAGTTCTTAGAGCTTCAAATCTATTTTTAATTTCTAACTGAAATTTCTTATCATTATCCTTAACCTTTGCAAGGCTTATTTTCTTTCTTGAAACTAGTTTATTTCTCTCGGCTCTGAAATTGCTTTTAGCTGTGCAACCTACCATTTTATGGTCACTACCTATGTTGACTGTTTATCACCGTAACATTGCTAGCGCTTTTGCTCTCATCTCCTAATATAAAGTCTATTTCGTTCTTTGTTGTTCCATTTGGACTTCTCCATGTCCATTTACGACCAACACGCTTTTGGAAGAATGTGTTCATTATCCTCATATTGTAGTTCTCTGCAAAATTTACTAACATTTCGCCTTTGTATTTTCTTTCACCTACACCAAGCTTCCTAATGCACGTCTCATCTCCTATCTTCTTCCCCACTTTAGCATCAAAGTCGCCTATTACCAACGCGTACTTACTTTTTACTTGATTCATTACCTGACTTAAATCATCAAAGAAGGACTCAATTTCATCGTCTGAACTCTGTGAAGTTGGTGCATAAACGTGAACTATTTTTAGAGTTTACCTTATACTCAACCTAATCACAATCCAAGCTACCCTGTCTGACAAACTACTGAATTTGACTACGTAACCAGCAACTACTCTGTTCATCAAGAATCCTACTCCACTAGATCTTTCTTTGTTCTTACCTCTATAGTAGAACAAGTGGTGACCATCTTGTAATTGTATCAGCTTTTCTTCCGCTCTTCGGACTTCGCTCAGTCCTACGATGTCCCACTTGATGTTGTCTAGTTCTTCCATTAAATTTTCCAGCCTGTGGTCTCCTGAGAGAGTTCTTACGTTGTAAGTATAGATCTTCATTTCCTTCCTATTGTTTAATGTCCAAGACTTGGATC
>NC_134789.1:27894110-27896610 GCF_046742065.1 Oratosquilla oratoria
AATAATAACAAACAAATAAAAAATGATATAAAATAAATGGCAGGTATTGCAGCACCTTGTTTAGGTGTTTATCTAAACGAATCTTAAAGCTTCGAACTGAACTGCATTGTATTGCCTCTGCAGGAAATTTATTCCATTCATTAACTACACGGTTGGCTAAGTTGTTTCTACCCACTTCCAAATTAATTATATTTCCTGACAGTTTGAGACCCTTATTTCTTGTCGGATTCTCATTCAGTGTAAAAATTTTGTCACTTCTGATGTTGTGAATTCCCATTAGGATTTTAAAGACCTGTATCAAGTCACCTCTGAGTCTACGCTTTTTTTTAGGGAAAACAGATTCATATGTTTTAGTCGATTTTCGTATGATTTATTTCTTATATTTGGAATCAGTTTTGTGGCTCGCCGTTGTACTTTTTCCAATCTGTCAATGTCTTTAATGAGATTCGGTGACCATACGGAAACAGCATATTCCAAATGTGGACGAACTAACGATTTATATAGCTTGTTAATGAGAGATGGACTTTTGAAGTCAAAAGATCGCGCAACCAGTCCTAGAATCTTATTTGATTTCTCAGAGACTGAAATACAGTGCTTAGATAGTTTAGATTGTTACTGATAACTACGCCGAGATCCTTTTCACTATCCACTTTTGTTAACGAATTTCTAAATAACTTGTAATCGTACCTACTGTTACTTTTACCTATGTGCATAACCTTGCATTCACTTGTGATAAATTTCATTAGCCAATTTTCAGACCATTGCTGCAATTCATCTAAATCTTCTTGAATATCTAATTGATTTAAGTGATCATTTGCCATTCCGCGCAACTTTGTATCATCAGCAAATTTGGAGAGAATAGATTTTAGTCCGTGGTCTATATAATTTATATATACTATGTGTAAAAGTGGCACACGAACGGAACCCTGAGGAATTCTACTCGTAACATTTTTCTATCTAGAAGTTTTGCCATTTAAAACAACTCTGTTTTCGATCATCTAACAAAATTTTAGTCCAACTTAATAGGCTACCACTTATTCTGTGTGAAGCTAATTTAGTAAGCAGCCTTTCATGGGGGACGGTATCATAAGCTTTTGTAAAGTCTAGATATATTGAATCTATATTGTTTTTTGTTTTTGTTTTTTGGTCATAATTCGAGATGACTGTGTTGTAGAATTCGAGTAAGTTAGTCACGCATGAACGTTTCCGTCTGAATCCATGCTAGCTATTATTTGTCAAACTTTCTAAATGATGTTTGATAGCATCTCTAATGATAGTTTCCATAATTTTTCCTACGATTGAAGACAATCTTATAGGCCTGTAGTTATTTTGTTTCTTTTTGAACATGGGAGTAACATTAGCCAACTTCCATTCCCTTGGGACATCTCCGGATATGATGGATTTCTTTAAAATAATTTCTAATGAAACAGTAATCTCATTTTTCATTTCCTTTAAAATTCTTGGATGCCAACCGTCAGGCCCTGGTGTTTTCTTAATTCTAAGTTTCTCTATACGCCTTTTAATCTTTCTTTTGTTCACTTTGAGGTGTTTCGTTTACGAATACTGAGCTAAAATAGATGTTTAGAATATCACACATTCCTTCATTTGAATATTGAAGTTGACCGTCAACAAATAATAGTGGGACAATGTGATTCCAAATAACATTTTTATCTCTAATGTAACTATAGAATTCTTTGGGATTATTTTTGGATTCATCAGCGATATTCATTTCGTACTGTCGTTTTCGTTTTTTTTTTTTATCTTTTTTAAATCTCTGTATTATTACACAACTTTGATGGTCATTAAGTGAACCTGATCACTTGTATTTTTATAAACCTGTCTCTTTTTAGCAATACTTTTTTCAGTTTCTTTGTCGAGCCATTTTGGGAGAGCCTGATTTGGGGGACGTCTGTCCTTAAACGGGATGTAAGTATGAATCATCTTAGTAAGCGTATTTTGAAATATTTCCCACATCTGATCTACAGGTCTTTCGCTTAATTTTGCCTCCCAATCTGTAAGCTGAAGCTCCTGATGTAGTCCTATGAACTGAGCTTTACCAAACTCGGGTATTTTAGATACACAAGTATCTATTCTAAAATGTTTTAGCAGTTTGTATCTAACTAAATTGTGATCGCTATTTACAATAGTTTCACCAACTTCTACATCAGTTATCATGCTTTCACGGCTAGTGATCAATAGATCATGTAAGTTTCCACATCTTGTGAGCTCTTTTACATGCTGAACTAAGTAATTATCACCAAGAAAATCTATCAAGTGACTACCTATATGGCCATGTTCAAAGGTCATCCAATCAATGTCAGTAAAATTGAAATCATCCATTATCAATAAGTCAGCTCTTGAAACAACAGTTTGTCGTCTGCTAATGATAATGTTTTTGGCCTATATATTACACCTACATTAATTTTTTGTCCATTTGTTTGGTTTATTCTACCCACAAACTATCATATGCATCCTGTTTCACTTTCTTTAAAACACAGGC
>NC_134789.1:27899110-27901610 GCF_046742065.1 Oratosquilla oratoria
ACATCAATAGTAACTGTTGATGGAAGATATTCAAAATATTTCGAAATCGAGAATGGTTTCAGGCAAGGATGTGTATTATTTTGTATCCTGTTTAACTTGGTGATGGCGAAAATAACTAGGACAGTGATAAATAGAGAGGGAGGTTGTGAACTGGACAACATTAAGGTCAATAATCTAATATACGCTGATGATGTTGCCGAGAGTATAGATGATTTGAAAGATCTAATCACCCCGCTAAGAGAGACAGCAGAAAGAGTTGGGCTGCAAATAAATTTTGATAAAACGAAACTAATGTGTATGAGCAGAGAGGAGAGGAACGTAGAGGATTTAGTTTTTGAGGAGAAGAGAATGGAAGAGGTAGAGAGTTTCAGATACATAGGTGCAACAGTAACAAATAGAAACGAGATGAAGACAGAAATATATATAAGAATCGCTTCAGCAAACGGATGTTGTTTTAGCCATATACCAATATTGAAGAAGAGAAGTATATCAAGACATACAAAATTAAGAATATACAAGTCAATTCTATGACCTGTAGTTTTATATGCCAGTGAGACATGGAGCTTAACAAAACAAATGGAACAAAGACTACTGGTGTTTTAGAATACAATATTGAGACAATTACTGGACCAGTTTTTGGTGAAAATGAGTATAGGTGGAGAAGAAGACAAAATAATGAGATGAGAGAAATAACTAAACAAGAGAAAATAACAGATGTTATGAATAGAACAAAATGTAGATGGGCCGGGCATGTGGTGCGTATGGAGGACAATAGAATTCCAAAACGAATTATAATGAGTAGAATGCCTGGAAGAAGACCCAGAAGGAGACCTCGAATGAGATGGATGGATGGTGTCGATGCAGAGATGGACAGAAAAGGAATAAATAAAGCAACCTGGATGGAAGCAGCACAGGACAGAAGGGCATAGAGAGGATTACCGTTGGCGGACCAGAATCTACCTGAGGTTCAAGATCAAGCGGCGTAAGTAAATATATATATATATATATATATATATATATGTATGTATATATATATATATATATATATATATATATGTATGTATATATATATAAACATATATATATAAATATATATATTTATATATATATATATGTAAGTAAAGATTGACAGATATAGAGATGAGGTGGCAAAATGAAATATTAAGAAATGTCTGGCTTTGAATAAACTCACTACTCTAGCCTTAACTTTTCATTTTGCCACCTCACCTCTCTCATTCTCTCTCTCTCTCTCTATATATATATACATATATGTATATATATATATATGCATATATATATACAGTATATATATACATATATATATATATATATACATACATATACATATACCAAGGCTTTTTCCCCCTTTCAAGGGAGGTAGCCAAAAAGGGAAAGGCATAAAAACACTCCCACCCATTTCATCCCTAAATACACTCCACACCCCTCCCACCCTTCCTCTCATCTGAGCACCTCCTGGATGACAGGTCATCCCTGCACCTTGCCCACCGCCCTGGGTCAGAAGCAGTGTCGCAAGACACAGCACATCCACAGCAAGGCCGCTTCATTTAATCAGCGACCCCCCCTCTCCGTCCCCCCTTGCATATAAGGAGAGGACGGGGAGAAATCCCTTCGGGATGCGTCAAAATTTACTCACACATACTACCTCACCCCCCATCCCCCCGCCCATTCCTCCTCATGCAATCACAACATCATCCATATACAACCATTCTCCACTCACCTCTGTCTTCCGTCCTCTCCCTTCCTTCCTCAACAGACATTCCCCTCTTCCCCAAAGCCCCCTTCACCCCATCCATCCACCTCATCCTAGGACGTCCCCTCATGTTCACTCCCTCCACATCTGCCTTCCATACCTCTTTTACTAGTCTTTCTTCACTCATTCTTTCCATGTGTCCAAACCATCCTAACATTCTTTCATCAACCCTATCTCCCAGCTCCTTTTTCACCCCTGTTCTCCTCCTCACCTCCTCATTTCTCACTCTATCTAGCCTAGTAACCTCCACCATACTTCTCAGACACCTCATCTCAAACACATTCAAACTCCTTCTCTCTTCCTCTCTTATGTTCCACGTTTCTGCCCCATACAGTGCTGTTGGCACAATCACTCCTTCATACAGTCTCCTCTTCGCATCCATTCCTAAATGTCTATTCCTCATTACACTCTTTAATCCACCAAGGCTTTTACTCGCTTCTCTCAATCTACATTCTACCTCCACCTTCACTCCACCTTTTCCTGCTACACTTGCACCCAAGTATCTAAAACTATCCACTTCCTCCAGTCGCTCTCCCTTAATGTTCACTTCCAGTCTACTGCCACTTTCACCCCTTGTACATCTCATCACCTTACTTTTACCCACATTTATCTTTAGCTTTCTTCTATCACATACTCTCCCAAACTCTGTCACCAGCTTCCTCAATCCCTCCTCCGACCCTGCCACAAGCGCAGTGTCGTCCGCAAACAACAGCTTGCTCACCTCCCACT
>NC_134789.1:27906610-27916610 GCF_046742065.1 Oratosquilla oratoria
TGCTTATTAGGCTATGTATTTTGTCTGTTAGTTCGTCCCTGCATTCTCTCAAAATCCAGTTTGCCATTTCATCTGAACCATGCGATTTTCTGACATCGAGATTACTCAAGTGATTCATTATTTCATTCTTTGTCACTTCTATTTCTTTCATAGGGGGGACTTTCCCCTCCCACTCGTCATCTCTCAGCTGTATGCTCTCCCTCGTAAATACGGATTTAAAATGCTTGTTCATAATTTCTGCCATTTCTATTTCCACTGTGTATTCTATTCCTCTTTTTCGTAGTTTCAGTAATTCTTGTTTGTTTATCAGTTTGTTGTTTACAAATCTATGAAATAATTTTGGTTGATATTTACATTTTTCTATGACATCCTTTCCGTGTTTTCTTTTTTCTTCTCTGCCCACTTGTACATATTCATTTCTATAATCACTATATATTTTCCATTTTTCGTTTTTTTTCTGGCCTTTTCTCCATTTTATCCAAGCTTTATTCGTTTTATCTTTTAAATCACTATATATTTTGTTGTACCAACATTTTTCATATCCTTTTTCTTGTTTTTGTCTTGGAACATACTTTTCCACTCCTTCCCTATAAATTGTTGTCAAAAATTCCCATTTCTCTTCTACTGTTGTTTCCTGTTTGTGTATCTTTTTCCAGTCTGCTTTAAAAAAAAATATATATTATTTTATTAAAATTAGTTTTATGCATACATCATTCTTCCCTTTCTATATTGTTCGTTTTTTCTCGTGTATTTTTCTTCATCTAGTTCCAGGTCTACTAATATGTAGTTGTTTTTCTTTGGTGGTGTCTTATATTCAATCTTGTCCACTATTTCAGGTTCTGATACGATTATTATGTCCAGACTCGGTGGCTTTTCCTCATTTCTATACCTAGTATTCTCTTGTATCCATTGTGTCATTGTATGTTTTATAATCATATGAAGTAGCACATTTCCCCATAGGTCATCTCCACCCTTCACTGTCATTTCTTCCCAGCAGATTTCTTTACAATTAAAATCACCCATTATAATTATTCTTCCTCCATCTTCCATTATTTTATTTAGTGTTATCCTTGTGTCTTCTAACATATTCTTGTGTTCTCTCTCTTCCCACGGAGCCGTTTTAGGAGGCACATAATTTACCACTAACTTCCTACTCTTCTTGTCACTGTCCTCCATTTCCATTATGATCATTTCCACTATTCTTTCCATATGTAACATTCCTCACATTTATATCCTTCTTAGTCAGGATCATAAATCCTCCACCTTTTTTTACTTATCTGTTTCTAATATAATATTTATATGCACCATGTCCTACACTGTTGGGTGGTAATGGACCTTTTAATTTTGTCTCCACAATTCCCATTATGCCAGGTTCCTTTTCCATCAGGTAATCATTCAGTTCATTCAAGCCTGTTATTAAGCCATCTATCTTTGTGTAGAACACTTTTAATTTTTTGCTACCTCCATCCTGTTTTCTGTTTCCCTTCTGTTTTCTCTCTCCTATGAACCATTTCCTCACTTTTATATTCACTACTCTCCAATAGAATTTCTCTTTGTCTGACTCTGTTCTGTTCTCGTTTTTTTCCTAGCTTCGATTTTTTTTCTCTTCCTTCATTTCCTCTTTATTCATCTCTCTTTTTATCCATACCTGTTTGTACAGATCACTTTCTGCTAGTTTTCCTGTTTTTGATAAGACATTCTCTGCTGTCGTTTGTGACCTGAATCTAACCTAAATTGGTCTGGTCTTTTCTACATTGTATTTCCCAAATCTGTATATTTCTTCAATTTCTTTCCCTATTTCCTGTTCACCTTCTTGAAATATTCTTAGTACCCTGTTCACTCTTTCTTTCTCCTCTCTTACTCTTGTAGTCCTATTTGGATTATGTTTCTCTTTCATTCCTAACATAATTATACATTTCTTTTTATCTGCTAAATCTCTTACTATATTCTCCTTCTCTCTCATCACTTTAATAACTGTATCCTTATTGTGTTCCTTCATCTGTTGTTTCACTATATCTCTGAATTCAATTTTGCTATTCTCTTTTTCTATGGACTCTTTATTCTCTTTATTCTTCTTCTTTAATTCCTCATTCTCATCCTTTACTTCTTTTAACTGTCTTTTTAATTCTTTTGTTTCTTTGTTTAGGTTTTGGTTCTCCTTCTTTAGTTCTTCCAATCTGTCAACTCTTTGTGTAATCATTGTAAGCTGACTTATCCTAACCTCCTACTCTTTGTTCATTTTTGCTAGTTTTCCTCTAGACTTGTTAATCGGGGAGGTTGTGATCTCCTCCCTCATTAAATCCATGGAAATAATTACCATCACCTTCCATTGCGCTACTCTTATCTATATTTCTATTTTTTACATTTTCTACTAATCTCTTTGACTTCACCTCTGTCGTCTGCGCATCTCTTGTTGACATTCCTTCTGACTTCCGGGGCCCGTTCATCCCATTCCTCATTTCCTTCCATTTTCCTCAATAATCCTTCCCCTTCTTCTTTTTCTTCACCTTCCCACTAGACCATGAGCTTTGCCCTTACCTACTAATACAACATAGGTACTCCCTCATCGTTAAGATCCACGAAAATTGTATTTTTTTTCTGGAGTTCCAATCTTCGCTGTCACTTCGACTGTCGTCTCTCTCTCTCTCTCTCTCTCTCTCTCTCTCTCTCTCTCTCTCTCTCTCTCTCTCTGTGTGTGTGTGTGTGTGTGTGTGTGTGTGTGTGTGTGTGTGTGTGTGTGTGTGTGTGTGTGTGTGTGTGTGTGTGTGTGTGTGTGTGTGTGTGTGTGTGTGTTTGTGTGTGTGTATGTATGTGTGCGTTTGTATCTATGTATACATATATACATAAGTTTATAAACAAGTATATATATATATATATATATATATATGTGTGTGTGTGTGTGTGTGTGTGTGTGTGTGTGTGTGTGTGTGTGTGTGTGTGTGTGTGTGTGTGTGTGTGTGTGTGTGTGTGTGTGTGTGTGTGTGTGTGTGTGTGTGTGTGTGTTTGAGTGTGTAAATATATACATATTTTTATACATATACATACTTATACATACTATATATATATATATATATATATATATATATATATATATATATATATATTACACACACACACACACACAACACACACACACACACACACATATATATATATATATATATATATATATATGTATATATATATACATATATATGTACATATATACATATATATATATATATATATATATATATATATACATATAAAATATCTGTGTGTGTGTGTGTATATATATATTTTCTTTTATTTTATTTTATTTTATTTTTTATTCTTATCATTTTTTTCAGAAAGCACCTGGAAATTGAAAAAAATAGATATCGAACGTTTTCGTCTATCAAGACATTTTCAAAGGTACAGAAAAGCAATACGAAAAGAAACATTATATACATGAGAAGACAGAAGATATTCGGAAGGTCCCATGTTACAAATTATCATATACAATTTTTTCAATGATAAAATTGTCCAATTTAAATAAATCCAAACTCAAGTTCAAATTATTTTCAAATTTTCTTTTACGTGTCAAGATTGAATAATATTTCTTTCTACGATATTATTACAAGAGGTAATTATTTTAGAATTTCACCAGTCAATATTATGTCCATAATCCCTTGGGTGGATAAATAATCCAGTTGATACTTGCCCCGTCAAGTGGATTATCTCCTTTCAGCCAGTGGTCCTCGTTTCCTAATTTCTTTCCATCTTCCTCTATCTCTGTAGACTTCGTTTCGCAGTATCTCTGTAAGATCTTCTCCTCGAATCCCCAAAGCTTTCTTAACTCCTTCCACCCATCTTTTTCTCGGCCTGCCCACCGGTCTTATACCTTCCAGCCGCATATGAAGCGTAGCCCTGGGCAGTCTCCCATCCTCCATCCTCTGCAAATGTCCATACTATATCAGGCAATTTTCTTCTATATATTCTAGTATGTTCTTTACATTCAATTCTGCTCTTATATCCATGTTTCTCAATCGGTCCAGTCTAGAAAATCTTTTGATTTTCCTCAGAACTTTCATTTCTGCTGCAACGATTTTATTCTTTGTTTTGCTCATTATTGTCTGTGTTTCTGATCCATAAAGCAAGATTGGTCTTAATACTGTTGCATACATCAGCACCATACATTTTCTAGGGACATTGTGGTCTCTCTTAATTCTGTTATTTTTTTCAACTTCCTGATTATTCTGTTCATTAACTTTCACCCCAAAATATTCAAATTCGCTTACTGTTTCAACTGGGCCTCTCCTATTCTTATTTCTATGTTCACTTCATTCCTCGTGATAATCATTCCTTTCGTTTTATTAATTTTATTTTTCATACCATTATCATTCATAATTTTATTCCATCTTCATGCCATCTCTTGTAGTTTCTCTTCGCTGCTGCTTATCACAGCAACATCATCTATATATGCTAGCATTATCGTGTTGTTACCATGATTTATTTCTTTTATACATCTTTTCATGAAAATTATGAACATTAGTGGGGAAATCACTCCTCCTTGTCTTACCCCTGTCCTGACCTGGAACCATGGTGTATCCCCATCTCTTAACTTCATTTTATTTTCATATTTCCTATATATACTCTTAATTGCCCTTTTTAGGTTTGTTGGAACATCGTATTCTCGATCATCCAGTGCTCTCCAGATTTCTTCCCTAGGCATCTTATCAAAAGCTTTCTCCATATCTATGAAGATAGCAAATTTTTCGATGTTCTACTCCCAGTTCTTTTCCAAAACCATGTTTAATGTAAAGATCATATGCATTGTGCTTCTTTGTGGTCTAGAACCATGCTGCTATTCCCCAAATCTTTCCTCCACAGCCATTCTTAGTCTTCTCTTTATGATTCTCTCGTATACCTTGCCTAAATGCGATAGCAACGATATACCTCTGTATTTATTGCAAGTTGTGCTGTCATTTCTTTTGAAAATTGGGCATACGACCGCTTTACTCCAGTCATGTATTATTTTGGTATTTTTCTACGCGATATTCACAGTTCTGGTCAACCAGTTCACACCCAACTCGTCCATTGCTTTAATGAATTCTATATGAAAATCATCCTTATCACAAGCTTTTCCATTTTTCATTCTTTGAATGGCTGCCTGAACCTCCACAACCGTAACTTCATCATTTTTACCTTCTAAGAACTCCATCTGATTTTCTTTCTGCATTTCCATATTTTCCTGTCCTGCATTGAGTAGGTTCTCAAAATAATTTTTCTATCTTCCTGTAAGTTGATCTATTTCCACCAACATCACTCCATTTTCATCCTTTACTGCATAGGCACTTTCATTTTTCTCTTTTCTATAGTTTCTTTCCATATTGTAGAACACCTTTCTTGTTCCATCCATATCTTCTCTCAAATAATTTCCAATTATCTGCCAGACTTCTGTCTTTGATTTCTTTTTAAGTATTACAATGTTTTCGTGATTCTGCATAGTTTTCTCTGTTTTCATTTAGTTTTTTTTTTTTTTTTTTTATACTGCATCTCCCATCTCCTCTGTCCACAAGGGTGTTCATTTTCTTTGTTTTTCCCACATACTTCACGGTAGGTTTGAGTCCTATGCACGACGGCCATAAAGATTATCTGAGTGATGTCGCTGCTCACTAGCGAGCTTCTTACATAGTTACAATGGCAATGCGTGAAAGGGATTCGTTCCGGTCCTTACCCCCTGCTACGAGTTGAGGTCGGATCTCTGGTGAAAAAGAAAATGGGGTCGCAGACAATCTTTCCTAATCTTGGGGAACCAGTAGCGTTCCGAGTTCAGATATTTTTGTACCTCCTGTAACCGAGCGGGTTAAGGTACCGTTTCGGTAGCTTCTTGGCCTCAGAGCGGTAGGTTCAAGTCCTATGTGCTACAGCCATACAATCATCTCATAAATACACACACACACACATATATATATATATATATATATATATATATATATATTATAAGTATCTATATTGTTCATATATACTTTCACGTCTTCGACGTAAGTAGGATCCTGTGGTTGTGCTGTGTCACGCCTTGTGTGAATACAGTCTCCTGTTTGTAATTTTAAGCTACGCTTAGCGTGAATTTATGTCATCAATATGTAAAATCATCTATATGTGTATGCTTGTTCATAAATGAGCAATACCAAAGCTTTTGGAGCGCGTACTTTACGTCTGCTCGCAGGTATCACGAAGCGGAAACGTATCTGGTTGAGCGGGAAAAGCTCTCTCTGTCTTCCCATTGTCTTAGGATCTTCCAACTATCTAGTTTGGATTCGCTTCGCCTTGTGTGAAACGTCGGCTCCCTTTTGCTTAGTATAAAAGGGGCGGGGGCTAGGACGACCGAAGCAGGGCAGAGAACTCAGAAAGAAAACAGAGATCGCCGCAGAAGTCAGAAGTCAACAGAAGTCATAGCAGAAAGAGAAGAAAAGAAGTTGAAACCCAGGGCTCATTGGAATCTACATAAAATTATCTACAGATCGTCAATTTACAACAACTCCAATAAACAAGTCTTTTGGACCCTAATTAATGGCGCCTTCGAAACGAAGCGTTGTCAACCTTCGCTTTTTCGAATTCATCGAACATTATCCATTTTGCTGCTTGACTACGAGCGACGCGACTCTTCTGCTTTCTCATCAAATTTCAGAAGAAGTTAAGAGAGGAAGGGGAAGTGAGTTAACTAGAGAAGAAACTACAAGAATCTACTCCCTTCTAGACATATAGTTCACCTCAAACCTCCAATACTAAAAGCTGCCTCAACCAGAAGTTATCGTTCACCTCAAACTACCTATTCGTCCCCATAATGACGGTTAGACTTCGTTTCGCCCACCTGACCCATACGTGAATCTTACGACTTCAGCAATTGGTAATATATCTCCATATACTTTTCCCATATGTAATATGTTATTATCTTTATATGTTTTTCTATGTTTATGTGTTGTTTTGTTAGTGTCGTGATATTTAATTTTAACGAAGAGTTCAGTTATCCTACCTGAAGTCCCTCTCATTTATCCGAACTGCGCACGGCCTTGAACTTATATATATATATATATATATATATATATATATATATACATATATATTTACATATATTTATTTACATGTTATATATATATACATATATACATATATGCTGTATATATATACCTATATATATATATATATACATATATATTTACAAATATATATATATATATATATATATTTACATATATGTATGTATGGTAAGAATGGAAAGACACTATTGAGAACAAGAGACTGTATTCCTGACCGGTTTCGCCTTTGAGGCTTCTTCAGAGATAAGAAGAACAAAGGCGAAACCGGTCAGGAATAAACTCTCTTGTTCTCAATCGGGTCTTTCTCTTCTTACCATTCAGAAACCTGTCATGTCACAATATATATATATATATATATATATACATGTGTGTGTGTGTGTGTGTGTGTGTGTGTGTGTGTGTGTGAGTGTGTGTGTGTGTGTGTGTGTGTGTGTGTGTGTGTGTGTGTGTGTGTGTGTGTGTGTGTGTGTGCGTGTGTATATATATATATATATATATATACATATATATATATATATATATATATATATATATATATGTATTTTTCGTGTTGCGACTAGGATGACCAATAAGTGAGTCATGACAATACATATAAATAGATGAAAATTCTAATATTAATGGAAGTATATATATACAAAAATTTATATATACTGTGGGGCTACAGGGAGAAAGATGCCTAGTCCTAATCCTCGTCCCGTTTTTCTCGTCTCTTACGATTCAATTGGGAATACTTGGTGACAGTATTCTATCCCTCACTACAGGGTAGGCGAAAAAAGGAAATGAATATTCAGAGAAATGGTACAGGACAGCAACAAGGGGTTGTGGGACAGCATAACGGAGGGACAGTCGCAGTATAATAAAAGTGTCATCATTTCTCTGCGAACAGAGTCCTCCTCTACCACAAAATGTGTAGCTCTGTTCCGAAGGGGCGCCCCATATAGACCCTAAAGTATCAAATGTATGCTACTTTGCCACAATAACATGCAGCCAATAACCCAGACGGGAATATTGATAACTATTGATAAACAAACAATAGCAAACAAATAATATAAGATTAATGGCAGTCATTACAGCATCTTGCTTAGGTGTTTATCTAAACGAATCTTAAAACTTCGAGCTGAACTATTTTGAATTGCCTCTGCAGGAAGTTTGTTCCATTCATTAACTACACAGTTGGCGAAGTTGTAATTTAGCTCAGTTATATACACAGTGTTTACATCAGAAAAGCATACCGGAATCATGATACAATGTTATAGTGATTCTGCTCTACAAGAGAGATTAGAAAATATTAGTACTACCAACCGATTAGCTTCTTATGAAACGCATATGAATTATTTTCCAATATCACTACAAATAGACTAAGCAAAGTTTTAGATGGAAACCAACCAAGAGAACAGGCAGGGTTTAGAAGCGGATACTCGACTATAGACCATTTACAGACGATGAATCAATTAATCAAGGAAACCTCGGAATACAATATGCCAATTGTTTAGCTTTTGTATATTATGAGAATGCCTTTGACTCAGTAGAACAAGTATCAATACTTGCTAAGTAAGCAGGGCATCAACAAATACATTGTAAAGGTCTGTGCAAATATACTCCTATAATTCGACTACAAAAGATAAAAATAAGATAAGGATGAAATAGAAATCAAGAAAGTAGTACGGCAAGGAGATACAATTTTACCCAGACTATTTACAGTTTGCCTGGAAGTATTTTCAGAAAGTTGGGTTGGGAAGAGAAAAGTTTGAATACTAGTATTGAATATTCTAATAACGTAAGGTTTCTGGATGACATTATTATTATTTCGTAAAGTACGGAAGACATACAAAATGTGCTAAAAGACTTGAACAAAAAATTCTGAAAGTAGTTTTGAAGATAAAGAAGAGTATATATATAATGTTCAAAGTTATGTTCAACAGGATACTTCTAAGAAAAGGAATTATAATTGATGGTGAGAGGCTTGAAGAAGTTGAGGAGTGTAATTATTTAGGCCAGGTTATTAAACTGACTAAATATCATGATAACGAAATAGAAAAGCGCTTTGCAATTAATTGGAAGTATTTTATAGATATAAGATCATGAGAGGCTCTCAACCTCTAGATTTGAGACGCAAAGTTTACAATCAATGTATGAATCCAGCAATGATATACTGATGTGAGACTTGGAAACTTACAAAGGTGATGGAGACAAAGCTAATGAGTGTAGAGAGGAGAGTGGAGTGATAAGTTGTAATGGTGGGAATAATACTGAATGAGAAAGCAGACTGGGATGAAATATATTACAGAGGCGATAAAAAAGGGATGGGGATTTGAATTCGTCAAGCAAATTAGCAAGAGAGAATGATGGGTGATGGAGAAAGTGTGTTATTCAGAGGACGTCGAGAGATGGAAAGCGTGTAAGAGGGAGACCAGACAAAAGGTAGAGAGACGAGATAGTAAAATTTACAGGAATTATGTGACAGAAGTTGGTGCAGTCGCGCGGGTCATGGAATGGTATGAGAGCTCTATTCAGCAGTGGACTCAAGATGTTCGATTGTTTGATTGATTGACTGATATACTTACGTAGACATTCTACTCAGCAAGCAATCTCAAGGAATAATTACTTCCCTCGATGTGAAATATTTATTCTCACGTGTTCCGATTCTTCCTACTACTGAAACAATTCTCAACAATGTGTAACGTCACCCAAAATTACCTCCACCTAAGATTCCGGAGAACATTATGAAGAAGCTACTTCTTGCCTACATGATCAAAGCGCCCAAAAGGCCAGCTATACCTGCAAGTCGAAAGTGTCGCCATGAATTCAACTTCAGGATGTACTTTTGCTGATGTTTTTATGTGTAACTTAGAAAATATAGTATTACAATACCCTGCCTTAAGATCATTCACTTATTGTAGATATGTCGATGACATTTTCCTTGAAATAAGGAGTGAGTC